>NC_084465.1:40859363-41029363 GCF_027409185.1 Cynocephalus volans
TGTCCCGCCTTAATTTTACACAGATAGCTATTTTGTGATTAATGAAGATAATACAACTTTTATTCACAGTTTCATTTCACAAGTGGCCGTTTCTTTTTTCACAGCATTATACCACACCAGAGGGTCCAGCCAATAAAAATATTTCTTCTTTATGAATGATAATAAAAATAATACTAATGAAGATGTAAATAGCAACAAAAAGCCTGGTTGCAATGTTAGGCTTCGAAACCAGAAAAATTCAAAGTGAATATTGACTCTTCCTCTTGTTTACTTTGTTACTTTGGTAAAGCTATTTAATTTCTCTGACCCTCTGTTCCTCTATCTATCAGTAAAATAAAGGTAAGAATAACCATTTCACTCGGTTATTCCCAGGTTAAATGTGATAATGCATGTAAATACATAAAACACAGTAATCACTCAAATTATCTCTTTTCCCTCCTTCCTTCTTTACCCAGATGAACTCCTTCAAGAGACTCAATTATACATGATTAATTTCCTCAGTTTACACAACCAGTATAGTAAAAGAGGTTATCCTACCTGTAGCCTCTACTCAGACTTAACATCTAAGAAAATTTAAAAGTTTGAGGATCTTTTAATCTCTACTGACTCTTGAGGGATTTATTTCAGAAAGTAAAATAAATAAGTAAATAAAACAAACTGATACATGTTATTTGTTCATAGTGTTCTATGATTACATTTGAGTGCTCTACTATTCACTCCAAAGGAATACTCTGGTACAAAATATATGTCAAGCTAAATATTTTCTTTTGTCTGTTTGTTGTGCAGCAGGCAAACTGTCTAGGGAATTATGGCTTTGTAAAATCTCAACTCAGCTTCACGGTTGGCCTAAGCCCAATAGAGGCTCTGCTGATACTTATTATTTTGTTTCTAAATGTTAGGGTTCTAACTTTTGCTCACAACATTCCTTGTGTCTTAGGCTCCACTTCCTGTTTCTGGTTTAGTCTCTACTAGGAATTCAGGTTTTTCCCCCGTTTGGTTTCTAGGTTTTATATTCTTCCAACTCTGGTTTTAGGTTCTAACCTTAGTTCCAACTTGTTTTATGACTTCTTGAAGAATAAGCCCCCTCCACAGTCATTCATCCATCCAACAAAAGCTTGCTAACTTGTGGTGGTGGTGGAGAAGGTGAATGCATGATTACAGTGCAAAGTGGCAAGGGTCGTGAAAGAAGAAAGCACAGAAAGAAACAGGATGTAATTTAGCCTGGCAGAATTAGGAGAGGGTATTGAGAGAAGGTAATGCTTAAGTTGAGTTTTAATGAATAAATAGGAATCAAAGCTGTTGGAAACCTTGTCTAGGCAGAAGTATAAAAAGCAGGTGAAAGCAGTATTGCACAATGTCAAGTTACTGCTATGACTGGGTTATGGGATACATATGAGACAAAGAGGTAGGAGATAAATTAGGAGAGGGCCATGGCTAATAAATTTAGAAGTTAAAATTTTCTTCAACAAGCATTGATTGAGTATGGGGCAAAAGACGTGGGGATTGCAGAAGGATTTAAGAAGAGGGATATGATCAAATTCGAACTTTAGGAATATCTGTGGCAATAGTGCTAGTTCAGATGCTGTGGTGGACATTGTAGATTAACTGAGTGGAGCAGCGAAGAAGGGAGAATTTGAGAGATGTTAAGGAATTTGAATATATAGAACGTGATTGATTACATAGAGAATCTGAAAGAAAAGGAGTAATCCAGATGACTCAAAGAAATCTGAAAAGATGATGGTGTCACTTCTTAAGGTAAAGAATACAGGCAGACAGTTAATTCTGAGCATGTTGGGCATGCTGAGTTTAAGGGGCCTGTGGGATATCTACATAGGATGTCCACTAGGCTGTTAGGTATGTGGTTCCTGAACCAAAGAGTAATGACCTCAGACTTAGATTTGGGAGTCATTAGCATATCAATGGTAGTTGAAGTAATAGTGTAGGTGAAGTCACCCATGAATCTGTAGGAGGCCTGTAGAGTAAGAGCAGAGAGCTGAGAACACAATTCTGGGCAGTTAGTTAATTTCCTCAGCAAATATTTACTGAACACCTATAATGTGAAAGTGACTATGCTAACAGTTGAGGAGATAATGATGAATCAGTAAAGTCAACCTTTCTTCTTTGCTTCCTTCTTCTTTCTTTTCTTCTTTTCTCCCTCCCTCCCTTCCTCTCTCCCTTCCATTGATAAATATTTCTTAATCACCAGACACATACTAGGTGCTAGGGATACTACAGTTATGAGACATAAATGTCCCTGTCCTTGTAAAAGTTATATTCTAATGGAGGGGAAATAAATTAAATTGGTAAACTGTTGAATAAATAAATAAAATAATTACAACTTTGATATATACTAAGAAGGAAATAAAAGAAGGTTGTTAAACAAGGAATAGTAAGGAGGACCATCCTAGTATGGTTAGGGAAGGTCTCTCTGACAGGTAGCATTTAAGCTAAAATCTTAAGGATGAGAAGGGGCCATGAAAGATGAAAGAAGGTTCAAACCAAGGGAGAAGAAGCTGGCACAAAGTTCCTGAACTTGGTCTTAAGCAAGGGGAATGACATAGAGATGTAGTTGAAAACCTCAGAGAGGGCCAATACAGCTCACATTTATACCCTAATAGAAGAGACTGGTGGCAAATCACTCGATATGCAAGGAATTACTCAATGGCAGTAGCAGAAAGTACTCTGAAGGGGAAAGCAAATCGCAGAGAAACACTGTCATTTGAGGCCACAGAGAGGAAAATGAATCTGGGAAGGATACTGAGATAGCCCAGCTTGAGAAGGAAGTCTAGTTGGAAACCAGGAGAATGACAGCATAAAATTCAAGAAAAGAGAATGTCTTAAGAAGAAAACCATGAATAAAGTCAGATGAAGCAAAAAGGGAAAGATAATGACAAGATAATGTTCTATGTCTCGGTCAATACAGAGGTTACTGAATTGAGCTAAAATAACCTTAGGGGAGAGTTGGGTCAGAAGTCATATTGTAGAATGATGAGAAGGAAATGGGCAGTAATGGAGAATAATAGAAAGTGGACCATTCTTTTCATTAATTAGGTTATGATGAGAGTGAGTGATGCAGTTGCCAAATTAGAAGTGTATGTAGATTCCAGGAAGTTCTAATTTCTTAAGAGAGAAGATCTGGGGGCATACTTTTCTATTGAAGTAAATAAGTCTTGGTGGAGCATGAAAAAGGGAGGAGCAAAGTCCTTTAGTAGGCAGAAGGAGATGACACTCAAAACGACAGGTGGATAGACTATTCCTACATATTTTTACTTTCTTTGTTATTGTTGATGGTGATGACCATTTTTTCCATTATGTCTTGAGTGCTCTGTGTATGCAAAAAACTTTTACCACCTCACACCTTACATCAGGATAAATCCCCATAGATCAAAGCTTTAAACGTAAAAAATAAAACCATTAAAATGGTAAAACACATGGCATACTTGTTTTATAATCTTGGAGGAGGAGGGATGGTCCAACTAATAATGTGCAAAACCTAAAACCCATAAAAGAAAATACCAATAAATTTAACTGCATTTAAAAAATCTGCATAGCAAAAACCAAAGTCAAAGTTAAAAGCAAGTGACCAACTGGAAATGATATTTGCAACTCATAGTTTCCCTAACATTGAAAATCTCTTATAGATCAACAGAAAAAGGACCAATAATCCAAAAGAAAAAAATGGGCAAAGAACTAAACAGTTTGCAGAAAATACCTCTTCTGCATATGAAAATACATTCAACCTAATTCATAATAACAGAAAGCAAATTAAAGATCTTCTGAGAATCCTATCAGATTGGGAAAGATCATATTATGTAACAACACTGTGTTGGTGAAGTTGTAGAAAGCAAATACTAGTTTATGGAAGTATAAAATGGCAACAAATCTATAGATGGCATTTGGGTAATTTCTAGCAAAATTAAAACTGAACACATTCTTTAACTAAGAAAAGTTAAAGTTCTACTTCTAAAAAATTATTCTCAGTTATGTTTGCACACGTGTGAAATCACATATGATCAAAGGTATTCATTAAGGCATTTTTGTTAGCCAAAGATAAACTAGAAACATCCCAAGTGACAATCAAAAGAGACTGGTTAAGTGACATCCATCAGTGGAATATATACTGTCCCATCACAGAAGTAAATGAGGAAGCTCTTTATGGGTTGCTAAGGAATGATTTGCAAAATATTTTTCTTAGGGCAAAAATCAAGGCACAAAATGCTGTGCACAGAATGCCATTATTTGTGTAAAATATATGTCTCTTGAATATGCACAAATATCGCTAGAAGAATATATAAGAAACTGATATCAGTTTTCTCTTGGGAAGGGAACTGTCTATGGAACAGGGGTGTAAGAAACACTTTTTGCTTATTGTACCTTTTGAATTTTAAACCATGTAAATATATTATTAATTTTAAAAAATAAATTTTAAATGCAATTATGAGGCCCATTAAGATAATAAGTAATTCCCAGTTTTTTTAAAAAAGTATTTTCTAACAGTAAGGCTTCAAAGAACCAATCAAATGCGAAATATATCATGGTAAATACTTCCCGCCAGTTTTAAATTATTATTAAAAATTCTCTGAGCAAAACCATTGACATAATAATACAAAAGTAACTTAGCTGTGACCCTACTGCCATTGTAAAAGATTTTATCAGGCTGGTGAGTGTTTTCAGTGGAATATATAGGAAAAGACTATTAGTAAGCAAGACTTCTGATTTGAAAAAAAACAGGAGAGAAAAACTAGATAAAATCTATCAGATCTCTTAAGGAACACCATGGGAATATAATTTACATCCATAAGATACTTTTCACCTGTGGATATCAAAAACTTGATAAATGCTATTCTCCTATGCAATTGACGAAACCTAGAAGGAGCAGATAATTAATAATCCTTTGGTTATAGGAACATAAAAAATGTCATAGAATTTATCAAGCCCTGTGTTCTGTCACTTAATAGTGCCACTGTTTTAGAGTCAGGCTTCCTGACAGTCCATCACATTCTCTCAAAAGACTAGGACTGCACCTTCAACATTCTTCACCTTCTCGTGAATGCTGTTACTGGATCTATTAATCAGGGACTTATCCAAACCCTTATTGAACTTCATTTATTTAATCATTTACACCCTTAGAAGAGACAATATATTTTTTTCCCAACATGTACTTCATGAAGCTTCTAAGCCTACAGATTTGTTTATCCTTAATTTTTAGATCCTAGATTTGCATCTACAGCAGGAGATGTGGAAAGTCTTGTAATAGAACAGCTAGAATACTTGAAGAGAGAGAATAAGCTACTCTTCCCACATGAGGAGGGAGCAGGGATACCCTATGCTGCTCTTATATCAAGGCAGCCATGGGTAATACAGGAACTGCTTCCCAGATATCTTCCGCTCCAGTCTCATAATCATCAGGATCAAATCCAGGATAACAAATCCTAAGAGGCCGCTGTCCCTCTTCCATTTTTGCCATGTGAAACTAAGACAAATGAAACATGCTGCTATCAACTATATCCAGCCTCATCTCTGGGCATTTTAAAACTCTCTGCTATAGTATATTTTTTAATGTAATTAACTTTTATAGAGTCCCTAAAAAAGGAGCTTAATGAGTTTTTCATAATGAATCTAAATGACTTATTTTTATTGCATTTTCCATCCCCTTCTTTTTTACTCCCTCACCTACCTCCCTCTGTCCCACTTCCTCCCTCTTCTACTCTCATAATCACCTTTTATCTGTACAATTTTGCCCACAAAGGCAGCATTATTTGTTCACATCGAGACCATTTGGTAGCCATTCGTATCAGGGCAGTAGACCAAAACATCTAAAGATGCAATTGTCATGGTGCAGTTACTACCAGCGTGTTGTTGGCATGGATTTTTATTTTTATTTTTTGGAAAGAAACCAAAGGGAATTGCAATTATAACTCAATTTCAGGTAGAGATTGGATGGGGTGATGCGTGGGAAGACAAACATCCTGGAGTCCTTTTAAGCAGTGAGAAAATATTCAAAATGAATCCAGGTCCTGTGAATTTAGCTATAAATGTTTCCTGCTTTAGATGGTTTTTCCATGAACTTTATGAGGAAGGCCAGACCATCATGTTCACTGCTGAGTATGTACTCGGATTAGTATGGTATGTGACACAAAATAGATACTCCAAATTTCTTTTGAAGAACAAATTAATGAAGAAATGTTCCTCCGCACATCAGCTGTATGTTTCCTCTGGGTTGCGGTGTAGGATGTGGCTATTAGAAAACAGGAAAATCCTGTAGAGATGCTTCTGAGGGCATCAAAAATATAATGCTTTCCCTACTGCCTTTTCAACATACTACCCTCTTAAACGTTAAACTGAAAATGAGTAGAGTTGGAATTAGACGAAAATTTTTTAAAGTGTTCAGGAAAAAATTAAAAATCAGAACAAATTTTATATGTTCCCAATAAAGCAAATGGAGCTTACAGATGCGTTTCTTTTGGCATATTCATAGAGAAGCATTATAGAACCCAATAACACTACAGGCTTTTGATTATTCTCGAATAACTACAGATGTCCAAAGACACAGGTGACATATTTCTTATGCCTTAACCACAGAACTTCACGTGTTTTATATCAAATTCTTTTTTTTTTTTCCACAGAACTTCAGCACTGAAATAGGAATAACAGTATAAGAAGAAACAAAAAAAGCTAAGAGTTACTGGACATCTTTCATTTTCAACAAAGCAGTTCATGTTGGGAAACCTCTGATTTTCATGAAGTTATTGCTTTGTCCTTTGTGGTGCAGCATGTAAACATGCTTACTATGGCATTTAAAAATTCATCTGCTCAAATGTCTGTTTCTCCATTTACACTTTTATAGACAGAAAATATGCCTTATCCATTTAGGTGCACACAGCACCTAGCATGTTGCTGGTATACAGTAGGTATGTGCTAAATGTATACTGACTAAGTGTAAAACAAAGGTAAACATAGATAAAGTTTACAGGCTGGCAGGTTAGCTCAGTCGGTTGGAGCAAGGTGTTGATAACATCAAGGTCAAGGATTCAATCCCTGTGGCTAGCCATATACACAAAAAATTTTACAAAACTAACTTTTCTTTAAAAAGTGTTTTTATTAATATTATATATGTAATGTATGTACAATGTTGAAATTTAAATATTAAAAATTTAAATTTAAATCTTAAAACTACCTATGATTCCACTACCTTCACTACCATCGAGTTGTTACATTTTTTATATCTTAAATACCAATTTTTAACACGAAATTTATTTTCATTTGTTTAAAAAGTAATATACACTCATTAAAGTTAATTTGAAAGACACACAAAAAGTAGAAAGAATTAAAAAATCAGTTTTACCATTCCTTCTGTAGATATATATAGTTTTTGCTGTGACAATTTTAGTTGCAATGGCATGGCCAAATAATGTAAGTCTTCTAAAATTAAAGTTCAAATTTCCACTACCTTAACATATTAACTATGAATAATTGCATAAAGTATAAACTTTATTGCTAGATCCTCAGTCCATAAATTACTACATAAGTAACAGATACACATCATGGTCAATGATCAATCACGTCACTTCTTTCAAAGTCTATTGGTAATTAATCACTGAGAAACTGTTATTCAGTTCATGCACAGACAGCAAAGGATGTAGTTGTGTTGTTTCCTTGTCTCCAATTGATGAACACATGTGACATTTTACAAAAATGGATAATAAAAGGAGGACATTGGCTAAAAAAAAGATGAAAATGCAGGTAAGAAACAAAAAGTGATAATTCTGGAAGTGCAATTCAAATGGAAAGTAAATGGAGTTATAGAAGAAAAAACTGACCATGGGAAGGTTGATACTGCCATCATGGGAGAGACTCTACATACTCAGCCAAAGGAATTTAGTGAAGTCAAACTTATTAACATAAATGAGGAAAGTGATTGTGACAAAGAGATAAAGATGTACAGTGGAAGCAACACTAGTAAAAAAAGGAATTCTCAGAGACATTTCACAAAACTGAAGCCTCAAAAGATAAAATGTTGGAAGCTCATTCAAACTCAGAAATAAGTATGACAAGTCACCATGGCATAGAAAAGATGTTTTCTCCATATTGAGGAAGAAGACGAGCACTGTTCAAACTATTCTTGAAAGGAATTTTACAAAGAAATAAAACATTTTAATTCTTAATATTTCTAATGCTTTAATATATAGTGTATTAAAATAACATTGCTTTTAGTATTTTTTTATTTCTGCATACATTTATAACAGACAGTAAGAGATTATTTTGTTTTGACAAAATTTTAAAGGTTTGGAGAAATCGTAAAATGTTTCCATTGATTAAGATTCTTTGCATTGTTTCAACTTGCAATTATTTTTACAGTATCACAGTACTGTGCAAAGCACAGACTGCCTGTATAGGAAGTTTTCTTTTTTTAAATGTGGTTGCAATTATATTGAACTTCTGTATCTTGTAGTAAATTTGGCCAGAATGAGACTCTTTTTCAAATTTCTTTTATCCAGTTTAAGGGTTATTAACATAATGAAGTGCACTTTGTTGTTGTTGCTTTTAAGTTTTACACAGATGCTCTTGCAAAAAGAGGCATAAACACTTCCGTGTTTTTGCAAGTTCCTCATCCTGGTCACTGAGTGGCTCACTCAGGTGAAGTGTCCCCTGGAATGGTTTCCCCAGTGATCCAAGCCTTTAGTACCCCACACCCGAGTATGGGTAGGACCTGTGACTTCCTTCTAACCAATAAAATATGGCAAATGTGATGAAAGGTTACTTTCTTCATTAGGTTACCTTATGTGGCAAAGGAGATGGAATGTGACTACTGCGATCACCTTTTATTATATGACTCCATTTTAGCAGACTTTATTCCTCTTTTGCTAACCTTGAACAAGTAATTTTTCATCTTGACAACTACCCATGAAGAGTGCAGCCTTTAGGAACCAAGGCCTCAGTCATTCAGCCACAAAAAATTTAATTTTGTAGACAATCTGAAAGAGCTTGGAAGCAGATTCCTCCCCAGGCAAACTTCCAGATGAGAATGCAGTGCAGCTGACATAAACAGCAGCTTTGTGAGATCCTAAGAAGAGGACCCGGTTGATTCATACCCAGACTCCTGACCCACAGAAACTGTAAGATAATATATGTGTATTGTTTTAAGTTGCTAAGTTTGTGGGAACTTGTCAGTCAGTACTTGAAAACTAATACACCAGCCATAACATTTTTGATTCACAGACTTTTTCTTCAAAACTCTGTACTATGGCTCCAGTGTCTTCAAACATTTGGAATTACAGAGGGAAAAGAAATCTGAGGTCAGTTCATTTTACCCACCTAATTTGTAGGAAACCTCTTTCCCCCATCTATACAATTGTAAAAAATTGTATAATTACAAGAAATTTGCCAAGAAGTCTCAAGGTATAATTTCTTTCTCTCTCCCTATCTTTATTTCTTTCATTCATTTAATTTTAAGAATAGTTTCTTGGATTTTATATTATATTATTGCTTCGATTTCAAATGTTCTAACTCTTCCCAGTCAAGATATGTTTTTATTCAGGAATTCCAATTATTTTTATGTTTGAACTCCATTCTTCATTCTATTTATTATTGTCTCACATCTTAAAACCTCTGTATATTTCCTTTGTATTGTGAGAAAATACACATTTTTCCTCTATATTAGGGTTTTGACTAACAGTGTCAACACTGCTTTTAACTACTGTATCTCCAAAGCAAAATTTAATTCTGATATATTTTAATTTCTCTGCAATCTTTATTTCATCCTATTTTTACCTTACTCTCTTCTAACTTATACTATTGTCTTCTCATCCCAACCTGTTCTTATCTTGTATGTCTCTCTTTCTGTTTTACAAATCCAACGTTTTCTTAAATCCTATTGAAGATGCCAAATATTTTTACATTTCTTTTGCATGATGTAGTATAGTGTTCTTTGACTGTATTCTCCCCCTCAGTTGGTAGAAAGGATTTTTTCCCCTCTTATTCTGTATTTTTCCATCTTCTGCTTCTTAGTAGTGATATATCTAGCCTTACACTTGTCGATAGTCAGGTTTGGTGGATTACAGTTTACCAGAGTCTCTATCCACATGGATAAGATTGACTCTTCTTATCAATTCTGCATCTGTGGCTTTAAAATAAAACAGATACTAGCCCAATTTTCAGCAGGCTTTTCATCTAGAATCTCTTCTGAATCAAAGTAGAACTATTTTCCTCCTCTCAAACCTCTTCATATAGCAATAGAGCTTAAGTGTTAGAAGTAGGCTCTAGAATCAGTGGAGCTGGATGAATGTCTCAAGTATCACTAGCAATGCTAATGTGGCCCAGTCATTTACATCCTCTCTGCTTCGGATTTCTTATAAGTAAAATGGGGATAATACTACAAAAAGCTTATAAACTTTGAGCATTAAATGAGAAACTACACATGAAAGGATTAGCACAGTAGTTGACAGTTTGTAAGCACTCAATATTAGCCTTCCTCTAATTTGATTGTTATTATAGTACATACAGAAAACTATACAGAAAACCTCTCCAAGTATACTGTTACCAAAGCTCTTTGTTCACTCCCACTTCTGTGGCTTTACTTCTGAAGATGACCCTTCTAGAATACAATGTATGGTGTTACCACAGGCCCCCTCTCTCCAACAACCTGCTCATTTCCAACCGATCAGGTTGTTGTTTCTGACTCTATGTATAAAGAGAAAATAAGAAGAGGGCAAAGGGAATAGCAACTCAGATGGCTTCAAAATCTGGCCACATGCAGTTAGAGAGGTCAGTCCTCTCATTGCTACAGACCTCACATTTCAGAATAAGATGACAGAGGCATAAGGGCAGCTCAGGTGTCTCCAATTTCACAGACTGTTTAAAGTTTTTGTAGGTTTTGAGAACAGCAGAAATTTCTTGAACATTCTAGGTCTAGTTTGACTATGAGTTGGGTTTGGCTACCTTATCTACTGGCCCTTGAAGCACATCTACCTACCTTTTCTGAATTCAAGGTCTGGAAATGAAACTGCCAGTTGTACACATACATGCAACTAGACATCTCCCAAACCCAGTACTTGATCCTGAATCTGCAAAACTGCTTCTCTTTCTGTGGATCCTGTCTCACTGGGTGGCACCATTATCCTCCTAGTCAGCCAAACTCAATACCCCAAGGTAATTTTTATTCTCTCTTCTACCTCAATTCTATTTTCAACCACTCAGTAACTACTGCCCAGTCATTTCTACAATGCCTCTCCAGTCTGACTCCTTCTCTGCCATTCACACTCCCTCAGTCTTCGTTCTGTACTTCACCATTTTTCATTTGGACTATTGCTAACATTCTCTGAAGTGGTCTCCAAGCTTCTAAAGTCTTGCTTCTCCAATTGATACCACTCATTGTTGCCAGAATGCTCTTCCCAAAATACAAATATCATCATACCACCACCCTTGTCAGATACTAAAAAGCCTTCCCAATCCTACAGAAAAGAGTTTCTTCACTTGAAATTCAAGGTCTGTCGCAACCTAACCCTAACCCCTGTCCAGGTCCACTTCCTCAGAGTTCTCTTTACAACATGCACCACAGCCAGTGCCAGCCTCTGAGCATAGTTTGCACTTTTGCTTTCCACTAATTTAGCTTTTTCATCTCTCTCAGCCTGGAGCGCATGACATTGGCAAACACCTCAATCTACCCAAAATCTTCCTCATCATTCAAGCCTCAGTACAGCGGCCACTTCTATGAAATGACCCCCAACACAGTTGGATTAACAAGTTGTTTCTCTTCTACACACTCATTTAAATTTGTTCCTTCATTATATTTATTCCATTTTGCCTTTCATTGTGATTCTTTACACATAAACCAGACTAGAGATTTGCTAATTAACTCTGATCTTCCACAATCTAGAAAAATGTTTCTGCACAAAGCAGTGGTTCAAAAAAATTCGATTCCTTGAAGTTATTAGGGTTCATGTGACTATGGCTTTATGATAGTCATTGTTATTGAAATATGCATGCTAAGTGCTGACATTTTATATATAAATGGAAATGAATAAGACTATATTATAATTTTTACTTTTGGCATGCTCCAGTATTTGGGGGTCATTTAATCTGCTGTGAAGACATAACGGCAAGATAAACTATGTAAGAGTGAGTTTCTAGGGCACAGATGGCTGTCCTGGATTGTAACTACACTTAATTTAACTCTGTGTTCTTGACAAGTACAACTCTGAGTTAAAACAAACTGTGGGTTTGTTGATACTATCTCTACAGCATTTAAAAATTTACAAAGTATTTTCACATTTCTAATGTCCTTATGTCATTTGTGAGACAGCATAATTTTTATTATCCATCTTTTTTTTTTTTTTTTTTTGTCGTTTTTTCGTGACCGGCACTCAGCCAGTGAGTGCACCAGTCATTCTTATAGAGGATCCGAACCCGCGGTGGGAGCGTTGCTGCGCTCCCAGCGCAGCACTCTACCAAGTGCACCACGGGCTCGGCCCTTATTATCCATCTTTTTATGGGCTCAGAAAGACCAAGATATGTGAC
Source organism: Cynocephalus volans (assembly GCF_027409185.1). Classification (NCBI taxonomy): domain Eukaryota; kingdom Metazoa; phylum Chordata; class Mammalia; order Dermoptera; family Cynocephalidae; genus Cynocephalus; species Cynocephalus volans. The sequence continues at coordinate 40,871,880 of NC_084465.1, forward strand.
AGAGAAATTAAGAGGCAGAATTGAGACTTGCACTGATTTTTTAAAATTATTATTCAAAATTTAGGGTGGTGTTCACCAACCTTACTATGGCTTAATTCTGTTGAATACTCACTGTCCCTAACAGCCGTATTCTCAGAGTATCAGGATTTAAGGGAGCCTTTATTAAAGGCCTAAGCAGGCTTGGCTACTAAGTGGGGAGATCATAGAATTTATAGGTACACATTTGAGAGTAAAAAGAGGCATTATTAATAATTACCAAGGAGGTAGATGTAAACTGGGACTGTCCTAGGCAAACTGAAATGTGTGGTCTATCTACCAGCTTTAAAATTTGACAGAACCATATTTATTCCCCTGCAAAATCAAAGTATACAGTTACTTAAAATTTTTCTATTTTGAAATCTCTATTAGTTTTAATTGGGAAAACTGAAATAAGCAGTTTTACAGCAATAAGCAATGACATTTTTAAAATCCAAATTTGCTTAAAAGGTTTTATTTGAAACAAATTGTGAAAATATTTATATGCAAGTTTTGCATGGAAAACCTACCCCTCCTCCCAAAACAAGCATAAATAAACACATCAGAGACCATTCTGAGAAAAACCAAAATCTTAGGTACTGTTATAAACTGTAAGTTTTTGTCTCTCCAAATTCACACTTTGAAATCCTAACCCCCAATATGATGATTTTAAGACGTGTGACCTTTGGAGGTAATTAGGTTATAAGGCTGGAAACATCATGAATGGGATTAGTGCCCTTATAAAAGGGACCACACAGAGCTGTCTAGCCTTCTTTTTGTCATGTGAGCATACAGCAAGAAGGCGGCTATCAGCAAACCAGGAAGTGAGCCCTCACCAGACACTGGATTTGTCAGCATCTTGATCTTGGAGTCCCCAATTTCCAGAACTGAGAAATAAATGTTGGTTGTTTAAATCACCCACCCTATGGTAATTTGTTATTGCATCCCAAACTGACTAAGACAGGCACATTCAATTCTGTACTTAATGTTGCAAATGGACCTATAGTTGAAATCTGACAATATACTGAAAATATCACTGAATCCTTGGTTTTTGCAAAGTTCTTCTTTCTATGATTTTGCAGATCTATTTTATTTTATTTTTATAATTAAGACCTTTTAAAATACCCTATAGTGAAGTCACAGGCTGTATAGATTGATTTACAACAACTATCAACAAATAATTTTAGTTTATAGAGTTTAATTATTTAAAGGTTTTTGCTCTTTAAGGCTTTAAGTTCAGACTTACTTACCTTCCTTTGGTAAAATTTAAATCACTTATAATAATCTAAATTTCTATAAGGAAAATCCAGTTATCAATTATAAAATATATTAGCCACAGGCCAATCGATCTTACTTCAAAATCATGGAAAATTTTAATTCTTTAATAAAAATTCTAATTTGCTAGCTTATGCAACAGGTTGAAATTTATCTGTTAATCCCAAATGATAAAACATCTTCAAAGAACTTCGCAATTCCTCCCATTCAGTCAACATCTAAAATATTCTTCCAATGAGAAATCAGGTAGTTCAACTCTCTTTGTTACCAATTATTTGGTCATTAGGCCAACAAACATTTATTGATGGCAGAAATGCCATGTATAAAAGGTCAGGGATACTTTCATCCTTAGGATGCAAATCAAGTTTTCTTGAATTCCCTTAATCCCAGTTTGGAAAAGTAATTTAACACCCAAATAATCATGGGTATAACATTTTAATATAAGTCAAGGACTCTGAGAACATTTGTAATGCTCAGCAATTAAAAGAGCTCTTTCTTCGATTCTACAATAGTGGGTAAAATTTTGGTATTAATGAATACAACTTTGGTGTCTTTGCACCTAAGTATCACTTATGATGACCTTATATCATACAACCTACTCTTTGGCATTGACTAGGTACCACTGGAAAAACTGGCATTATAGTTTAATACAATGTCCCACAAGAAAAAACCTCCAAAGAGTCATCATTTTGCAAAATACACTGGCTGCTGATTAAACTCAACAACATAAAGACAACAGGCATTCCTTGTACTCAAGCTGTAAACTGGTCCTTAATGTTTCTGTGATATTTTTAGGGCTAATTTGTGTTATTTTTAAGGCTATAGAAGTAACTGTGAAGTAATTTTTTACTGTCTACAATATTATATTTGCATAGGTTTTACTTTTGGAAAATAATATTAGTATTTTATTGAACCATATTTTTAGACAAATTCCTAGATTTAATGTACCTTTAGTACAATAATCTTTAATAAAAGATGATTAAAATAGGTAAAATAAACGTTAATAAATAATTTTGTTTTCCATTAGTGATATCCATGGCTTGTGAAGGGTTCATATAAGCAACAAAAACATAGTGAAATATGATCAAGATTTTATTGTTTCCATAACCATCAAAAACAGCAACCTAATTGATAAAGTTTATATAGGCTTCTGGTGCAACACTTAGGTTTCCATTGGAATAAGAGAATATATTATATTAAGATATTGCTGTGTCTATATTAGCCATAGGAAACCATAGCAAATATTCTTTCCTATGAACTAAACTCAAAATAATTAAAGAAATCGTTTAGGGATTCTTACAAGTTATGAGTAAAAATGTTATTTAAAATATATCTATAGCTATCTGTCAATAATTACACTAAATATAAACCTACCTATGTGTTGCTTATAAGAAATGTAGGTTAAATATAAAGACACAGAAAAGCTAAGAGTAAAAATATAGTAATAAATATAACTTGAAAGCACTAAGCAAAAGAAAGCTGGTGTAGCTATCCTAATATCAGACAGATAAGACTTTTAGGTTAAAAAAAATTACTAGAAATTAAGAAGGACATTTCAGAATAATAAAAAGTTCAAACTGACAGATAGATATAATGATTCTAAATATACATGCACTTAATAGCTCAACTTTAAAACACACAAAGAAGATAAACTGACAGAACTGAAAGGAAAAATCAAAAAACAGACATTCAAAATGGGGAATTTTAAACATCACGATCAGTAACTCCAGATAATCTGATACAAATGTAATAAGATAACAGAAAGATGTGAACAACAAAATGATACATGATCTCACTGTTACACACACATATCCATATGTATATGTACATATATGTGTATATACATATAACACTGTAAAAATAATGGCAAAATACATGTTTTTACTGCATATGGAATTTTATCTTAATAAATCATATCCTGGGCCATAAAACAAGTTCCAACAAATTTCAAAGGCTTGAAATCACTAATGTTTTCTGACCATTGCAAAAGTGAACAGTAGTAAAAGTTAATTTAAGAAACGCCCAAATATTTTGAAATTAAACAATGAATTTCTAATCTGAGTGAAAAAAGAAATCATAATGAAAATTAGAAGATATTTTAATCTTGAATGATTATGAAACTACAATAAGTCAAGTTGTAGGATACAGCTAATGCTGTGCTTAAAGGAAAATTATAGTCTTAAATGTCTTTAATGCATACATTAGAAAAAAAGAAAGGCTGAAAAGTCTATGATCTAAGAGTCTACGTTAGTAGGTTAAAAAAGGAATAGCAAATTAAAGCCAAATGAAGTGGGGAAAAAAAAGGAATAATAAAGTTAAGAAAATAAACTAATGAAATTTAAAAAAACATGCATCTGACTCATAGACATAATGTAAAACAGTAAACAATAAAACTAACATGGGGTAAAATCTAGATGACCTTGGGTTTGGTAATACGTTTTTAGATACTACACCAAAAGGATGATCCATGAAAGAAAAATCTGACAATCTGAACTTCATTAAAATATAAAACTTCTGCTCTATAAAATATACTCTTAAGATAATGAGAAAACTAGCCACAGAGTGGGAGAAAGTATTTCCAAAACACTTATCTCATGTAAAGACTTGTACCCAAATACATGAAGAACTCTTAAAAGTCAACAGTAAGAAAATAACAAACCAATTGAAAAGTAGACAAAACTGAACAGTCACTTCACCAAAGAAGATATACAGATGGCAGTTAATCATAAGAAAAGACGTTTGATATCATAGATCATTAGGAAATTGCAAATTAAAACAATGAGATACCACTACACACCTATTATAATGACTGAAATCCAAAACACAGTCAACAGCAAATGCTGACAAGGATGTGGAGCTCTCATTCATTGCTGGTGGAAATGCAAAATAATACATCCACTATAGTAGACAGTTTGGCAGTTTCTTATAAAGCTAGACACAATCTTACCATATGATCAGCAATCACACTCTTATATATTTATCCAAATGAGTTAAAGACATGTCTATGCAAAAACCTGGTAACAAATGTTTATGGCAGCTTTATTCACAATTGCCAAAACTTGGAAGCAATAAAGATGTCCTAAAAAAGATGTGAATGGGTAAACAAACTGGTACATTCTTACAAGATATTATTCAGTGAAAAAAAGAAATATCTATCATGTCATGAAAAGAAATGGAGGAACCTTAAATCATATTGTTAAGTAAAAATAGTCAATCTGAAAAGACTACCTATTGCATAATTTGAACTATCTGACATTCCAGAAAAGGTTAAACTACTGGAATGTTAAAAAGAACAGTGGTTTCCAGGAACTGGGCAAAAGAGGAGGAGGGAGTACAGGGAATTTTTAGGGCAGTGAAACTAAAATGTGTGATACTGCAATGGTGGATACATGACATTGTGCATTTGTCAAAACCCATAAAACTATACAAGACAAAGAGTGAATCCTCATGGAAACTTGGACGTTAGTTAATAATCATGTATTAATATTGCTTCATCAATTATAACAAATGTACCACACCAATGCAAGAGGCTAATAATAGAGGAAACTGAGGGTGGGGATTGGGGGAGCAGTATATAGAACTTCTCTGTACTTTCCGTTGAAATTTTCTGTAAACCTAAATTGCTTTAAAAACTATAGTCTACTATTTTTTTTAGAAAAAGATATCTGTGTCTTTAAAAAGTACAATAGAGAAAAACAAACAAAATAATGATTCTTTAAAAAAAATTGATGTAATTTTATCAGTGATGAGTTTATAATAATAAAAGCCAGAAATAACCAGTATTAGAAATGAAAACAGGAATATCACTACAGATAGTATAGGCATCAAAATATAAGGATATCATAAAAAAACTTTATGCCAGTGAATTTAATATTTTTGTTGAATTGAACAAATTTCTGGATGAAGCTTAGCAAAAGTAGTAGAAAATCTAAATAATCTCATATCTACTAAATAAACTGAATTAAAAACTTTCCCACAGACATCTCCAGGGGCAGTTGACTTTTCCAATGAATTCTTTCCAAATTTAAGAAAGAAATAATATCATTGTTATACAAAATTTTCCAGACAATTAGATTAACATTGAGAAACAATCAATATAATTCACTTCAATAATAAAATAAAGGGAAAGATTATAGGGTTATCTCAGTATGTGCAGAACAAAACATTTGAAAAAATTCAACACTTGTTCAGGATGAAAACTCTTAGCAAATTAGGAATGCATGGGAACTTCCTTAATATAGAGTAGCTATAAAAACCTATTGCAAACATCATAACTAATGAAGAAATCTAGGAGGCTTACCCCCAGCATAGGGGATGAGACAAGGTTTCCCATGATCCCTGCATTTATTCAACATTCTACTGAAAGTCGTAGACACCAAAGTAAGTTAAGAATAAAAAAGTATGAGGATGGCAAAAGAAATAAAAGTATGATTATTCATGCATAAATATGGCTGTGTATGTAGGAAATCCAAAAGAATCTATAATCTGTAAGAATGAATATGTGACTTTAGCAATGTTGCTAAATCCAAAGTCAATATATAAAAAACAATTCTACAAAATAACTGAGATAGAGAGAGAAATGCTGGTAATGTTCCAGTTCTCAGTCTGTCTGGTGGTTACATGGGTGTACTCACTTTGTGAAAATGCATAGCTACATAATTATAATTAATTACATTTTGTATATATGTTATACTTTATAAAAAGTTTCCTTTATGTTGTTTAATGGGTATGTAGCTTCGGTTCTGCAAGATGAAAATATTCTGGAGACTGGTTGCACAACAATGCAAATATACTGAACACGACTGAACTGTACACCATGTTATATGCATTTTACTACAATTAAATTTTTTTTAAAAATTAAAGTTTACTTCAGAAAAGATAAATGCCATTAAGAAATAAATAGTAAAGGAAGATGAATCTAAATAACACATAGAAAAAAATCCAAGTGAGAAACTCCACCTCCTTCCATTAGAGAAATTCCACCTCCTTCCATTCTAGGCAGGCAAAATTGTTAACTACATTGACAGATGGAACATCATTCTCAGATATCATAATTCCTCAGTTGTAAAGCAGTATTCATCAAAAGATATATCACTGATTTAATAATAGCTTTTGGGTGAAAAAGCCCTATAACATTTATGCTTATCTGTAGATATATCTTAATGTGAAAGTGGGTGTGCCTTCCAATACAGAAAATATGGGCTGCCTGTGGAAATGAATCAAGATGAACTGGTTTGTTTGTTCTTGGAATGTAAAATCAATGACTCAAGGTAGAACTAACCATCCCTTTTTCTGAAGGGATCTTGACCACAAGAGCACTCATAATTATAGCAGAATCCAAAGAACGCCAGCATTATAGGGGGTAAAACTTATTCTAGCACTGATTTATTTACATATTGAGTAAATAAACATGAGCTTAACTCTTTAGTAGGCTAAGTATGAGGGATATAAGAGTATGAGAGTAGTGTCAGTACCTGAAAAACTTACAGGGACAACATTTTTGCATTTTATCTAAGGTAGAAACCTCCACTATCCATATTGGCTTGACTTGATTTCTTCAGTAGGTGCACTAATGTATATTTTCATAAACAAAAACTGACTCTGCTCCTTCAGTCGAGTTGACTGTTGCATGCATGTTGGTTGAAAGGACTCTACAAGCTTTGTTATACTTGATCAAAGGCTATCTATCCTGGCCAAAGCCATCCACTAATCTACAAGGTGCTTTTGTACTCTTTGGACAGATTTAACTCCTCCAGCACATGGTTTGGGAAATAAATGCAGGCTGGCTTTTAGCCCCAATTGCCCTGTGACCTGGTGCTCTTGTGTAGGTCACAACTTACAAAACTGGATCCAGTTACCCAGCCTGAGTATATACCGGCCTATTAATGAAATACACTTGTCATTCTTGCTGGCATTTATGCTGCTGACTGAATGTCAGATCCTCTTGCATAAGATTATTAATATATAATGATATATCCTAATTAATTGGCAAAGAAATAGGGGCTTGAGAATGGGCTATAATGTATTAGACATTGGAAATAAATATTATCTGTCTTCCATAGATAAGGAGATTTTTAAATATTCTCAGTGAATGGGTTTGCTTTCAAAGAATTGTATAAGCATGTAGAGGAGGACAGCTTCAGGGCCTCAAGCACAGAGACTACTTCTGCCGGAGAAGCACACTAATACATCATGGTACTTTTTCACATCCAGAGTTGGTAACTATAACCTTTCAGATTTACATGCAATAAACTGATTCTTTTTGTTCGCAACAATGATTTAAAGTATATAATTTATATTTTAAAAATATGAGCATTGAGAGGACCCCCCAATTTTTCTTCATACAAAAGCAAAAGAAATAAACAGCTTTCATTTATTTATTTTTTTGGAATAATAATGATTCTGAAGTATTTCTGATTAACAAAGGAAACGGTCTGCTACTTCAGTGTCTGTGATTACATTACAGTACAATGGAGAAAAGTCACTAATGGGTACCTCTGAGGTCAGGACTGAGACTGTAGCATTCAAATTTGTTTATTAATGAGCCCAGGACAGAGTTGTGCTTCTAGGATGCCAAGCTTTGTTAACAGAAGAAAATCAGAAGTACTGTTAAAACCTCAAACATCAGACTAAGATTATCATCCTACTCTAAAATAACCCTCTTTCAAATGCCTGGGACATGTGTGGAGGGGAGAACTTAATCAGAGGAACTGCCAGTCTTTCATCACTGGCAGAAAATGGCAGAAAATGGGAAATTCAAGATGCTGAAAAGAATTACTACAAATATATGTGCACTTTTGGTCACTGCTTTTTGATGAAGAAAATATTGTGCATAATAACTTGAGAATGTATTTAACATAAATTATATTTGCATAAATTATGTTTATTCATATGGTCAGATACATAATAGCTTGCTTGATAAATGGCTGATTAGTCTTATAATCAGCCCAAGAGCGAAATGCTTCAAAAAACTCTCTCTTGGGGGCATCTGACTTTCTAGATATATTCTATTTGCCTTTAAACAGTGAAATGGTACCATATTTGGGTACCCGAAACAGCTTAATTCCAGCTTCCAGTTTGCAATCTGGGCATTGCTTCCTCAGGCTGAGATGCCTGGAGAAATCTGACAATCACTTGCCACAAACTCCAGAATTCCAATAATCACAACCAAGTGATCAATGAAAAAACCACTCCACCCCTCTTCTGGAATCCCAGCTCCCCAGATAGTCCCTGGTCCCTGGGCCTTTGCCCCCTACCAGGGCATGCTGAGCATTTACCCTCAGTGGTACAGCCCAGGGACAGTACCAGCCCCAGTTCCAAAGTCCCCAAGATCCCTCTCGCTAAGTTACCTTCATGCCCCAGCCAGTGAAAGCAGGAGTACCAAAGGCTGGCCCTTGCTGTCTGGCAATACCAGGAGCTCAGGATGGAGAGAAGGAGGCAGGAGGTGGTGGCCAGGTGGGCTCCAAACCAAGAGAAGATGGGCTAAGCCAGGCTGGAAGCAGGTAATGAGGACCCTCTTTAGGCTCCTTTCCCCTCTAGAGCCCTTCTGCCTTCCCATCCATCTCAGCTTTAGAGAATCTACTCTCAACCAATGTACAAAGTCATTCATCACAGCATTGTTTGCAACAATAAAAGAGTGGAAACAAAACAAACCACTGCAAGGAAAGAGGGCTATTTATAAGGAGAAAACAGCTTCACAGGAACCATGATTTCTCTCTTTAATAATACGAAGAAAACGTGATATTTCTGATGAGGAAATGGAATGACTGCCTATATTGGCATTTTTTTTTTTTTAAAGGAAGACTGGTAAGGGGATCTTAACCCTTAACTTGGTGTGTCACCATGCTCTCCCAAGTGAGCTAACAGGCCATCCCTACATAGGGATCTGAACCTGTGGCCTTGGTGCTATTGGCACCACACTCTCCCAAGTGAGCCACGGGCCGGCCTCTTATATTGGCATTTTTAATCACTGTGTTTTGATGATGAGACTACTTCCTCCACCTGAGACTCGGCATGCCACGTTCAGATGTGGAACATACCTGAGTACTGAGGGGAAGCAAAGCTGAAATATTTCCCTATTGTTAGGCAGCCTTATTCTGCTGAAACTAGTTTTATTTTTCCACTTCACATTTTGCCTCGATAATACTCCCAACTGTTGCGGCTAACTCTTTCTTCAAATTGACTTAAATGGTCACATTTTAGAAGTTTTCTCTGACTGACCTTCACTCCAAAGCTGATCCTGGATATGGGATCCTCCTATACATTCCCATATCACCCTATTCTCTTCTGTATCATTGATTATACTGTATCATTATGATCAGGCTATTTCTCGATTCTCACACCTTTTTTGGCTTCCCATATTGTAATCTCTTGGAGACTGGCACTGGGGACAGTTTCTTTTCGTAGGATGCTAAACAGAATATTTGTGCCTTATCTGAGATTCCACTAATGGTGAATAAAAGAATAAAGTACTTACAGAACAATTTACCTCTATTATATACCAACATGAGTCTCTCTACTGTTTACTACACTTGATATTTGGGTATCCTTTAGCCTCTGTTTTTGACATTATTGTAAACTCCTTTCAGAAAAGAAAATTAAATTGTGAAAAAAAGAGTATATGTTTTTTAAGCCACATATAATCTTCAGTACTGTCAAGGAAAAAGTTCTGAGATCAATATTATTTCACTGGATCCTTAGATATGTGTTCAGGTGAGAATTTAATACTATTTTGTTTCTGATAATATAATGAAAATGGTTTGTCGATTCTCGAAAATAGAAAAATTAACATAGATATGTAGTGGTTAATTACCTCATGGAAAGTTAATATAGTAAAGCCTGTAGCAAAAGAGTATTATAATTAAGGTAGAGAAATTAAAATAACATAGGATTTTCACCTTTCTCTCTGTTACTAGGCAAGAATGACCAATTAGGTCAGGTATTAATAATCAATTTTATTAATCATAAGGGGGCCTTTTCCTTATTAAGACCATTTCCTCATAACATAAGTTCATTATATTATAACTAATATGTACTTGCTCCTTGCAAAGATGAACAAAGTCTTAAAGGTTGAAGTACTGGGTTTGAAATCACTGCTTTTAATAAAAGGTATATATAGCTAACAGTATCTGATTCTCCTTTTTTCACAAGCAGTTTATAACCCTACCTAAACATCTTTATCTAGTGAATATAAAAAATATATCCAGGTACATACTTTGAAAATTTAATTCTACCTACTGGCGTTTAAAAACGAAATGAAACCTCAATTCAGTCTTTGGAATTTTAATAGGAGTTGTGCTCAAATAGGAGGTGTCAACAATATAGTTTATTTCAATATAAGCATATTCTTATAAGTATAGACTTTGTTTAAGTACCTGCCACCTTTCAGAAGCTTCCGATAAAACACTTGAAACAAAGTTTTGCACTACAAACATATTCCCAAGATTAGAATTGACTCTTGCTATTTTCTGTTTTTGCAAACTTCAATTTTATTTAGTTTACCCTATTCATTTGCTTTATGCATGTGTTATGTAACAATGTAAGAGCTCCAAAGTGAGAAGACTCAACACAGTCAGTAACTTTCCCTGCTCAACAATACAATCTGCCATTAATTTGCTAAGCTTGGCTGAAACAAAGTACTGATCAGGCAGCTGTGAAAATGTATAATGCTCCTAATTGTTATTGACAGCCTAATTAAGCTGGAGGTGGGGGTGAGGGTGAGATGTGTAGCCCAAAGTAGATGATTTGCCTAAACTGAACCTCCCATTAGCCCCACAGGACACTTAGCAATTTTAATAGGTAGACTTGGGATTTTTTTTTCCTAAGAAGAGTTTATATTCTATATACTTCGTTATATAGAGCTATTATGTAGAAATTATTTAAATATTATAACCACACTGATTATTGGAGAATGCATGTAACATATATACGGTTAAAACAACTCACATTTTGATATGCTACAATAAACTATGTTATTTGTTTCTGAAGTGTATGCATATTTGCAGCTTCAGTTTTCTAAAAGATATCTATTTTGTGAAAATAGGTCCTTGTAACTTCATCCTATAGCAATGATTCTGAAATATAGATAGGAACTTCCTTAGATACATTTAAGTGAAGACCTTCCTAATATTTAAAGACCTGACTTGCCAATTTTAATAGCTCAATCAGTTGATAAATATTTATTTAGTGTCTACACTCTTTAGCATCTAACATAAAATAAGAACAGAGCCTGTTTGCAATGTAACATGCTTCACTAAACTAAGGCATTCAATTGCTAAATACTTTATAAAAATTCTGATAATTAAATACATTACATAGTGTCTAGCAATGTTTCCCAAAAATGTGTTACAGGAAATGAGATACTCTGCAAAAAGGGGTTCTGGGGCCAAGAAATTTTGGGAAATACTTTATATGTGAAGACTCAAATTGCTTATAACTGTTGGTTTATCCAGAAACATACAAGTAGTCTGTAAACATGAAAAACTATTTAACTTCCTCAATAACCAAAAAAGTGCAAATTATGATAATAATAATAAATAATTTTTTTCACTGATCATATTAGAAATGATGGGAAAAACAGATAATCTTCAGTGTTGATAAAGTAGGAAAACGGGCCTGCCAGTATACGGAATGCACAGCCCAATGAGAGTAATCAGAGTCCAATGCCTGGTTCATGTACAATAAGCACTCGGGATTCAATGGATTTTAACTTGCTCTATTTTAGTCAGGGAAGTATTGGATTTACAGCAATGTTTTTAGGAAATCTTTGAGATACATGGGAAGAAGATGATTGCAGAACTGGTTTGAGCATAAAAAGAAAAGGATCTGTGTTAATAGTAAACAATTTTGGAAGAACAAGAGTCCTGAGTTAATGTTGAAGTTCCTTTTGTCATTGAGATTTCTGAGTCTATGAATTCCCTAAAGGAAGCACATGGTATACTCATATTATCCTGTACTAAAAAAAAAAAATTATGTACTTAAAATAGATTGAATTTTCCCCTCTTTATCCAACGGGGCATATCTTTCATGGCCAAGAAGAAGAGAACACACATACCTACCCTTTCTCCACTTTTCCCTAGATATTCATTCATTCATGTTCCTCCTCTGCCAAACATGAACACCATCCCTTACCTCTAGCAGAATAAGGTAATATTCTATTGTCAAACAGAATTCTGTTATGAAATATGGTATATTCTATTGTCAAAGAATTTCAGAGCAAGAAGGACCTTCAAAGGTCATAAATGGCTCTAACACTTGTCTGCATATATCTGCATATAAGAAGCACCACAGCAGGGTCTCTCTCAGTTACATCTACCCTCCCCTAGGAACAAGATTGTGAAGTTAATAAAGGACATGCTAGGCAGCCTGCAGGCAGCAAGAGAAAAGCCTGTATCAGTATAATCCTGTGAGGGGCTTTCTGGTCCTTGATCCATAGTTTGGAGAGTCAGGCTCAAGAAACAGCAGGCTATAAGGTCTGCTGCAGTGCACTTTAAAATGGCAAAGCTCTTCCTTCTAATATTTGGCCAAGATCATGGCTTTAAATTTTCATGATAGCCTTAGTTGTAGCCAGAATTTCTTTGGGTTATATTAATACGAGGAAAGGAAAAAATTAACTTAAATTGCTTTTGTTAGGAACCAAAACTACTTGAACAAAGTGGATTAAATGAATAACAAGCAAAATTTGTGCCCTAAAAGGGATTTTGCAAATCTGTAAGTCAGAGCACACTCTGCTTTTTAGGTAGGGGGACGTTGTATCAGAGCCCTTTAGATGGCATTTTATAACATGGACATGTACATAGTTGGCAATGATGAATATTTATTGCTTACATTAGTACAATATTTAAAAATAACTACTAACTTCTGGCTTAGTATAATAGAATAAGTACCTGAGTCTACGTCCCTTCTCTCTCTTTATATGAAAAATAGTAAAATTATACCAGGGCTGGGAAAAGAAAAAAAAAAAAAAAAAAAAAAGGTGCCAGCAGCAGAAGAGCAGAAAGTTTGAGGAACCAGGTACAAAGTGAGCAGATGAAAGATCCAAGCTGACAAACAAAGGAGTGGGAAAATGCAGCCTAAAATACCAGTAGTAAGCTCTTACTTCCCAGGGAACACAAAGGGCAAGGGTGGGCCATGGTACAATCATCAGGGGAATTATTAGAATCCACCATTGGGAATGGGCAGGCCAGTAAAACACCCACTCCTCCCATACCCTCTTCACGTAACAGAGCATGCTTTCTCACAGAAATGGCTTTTGTCCCCAGGATAAATTTTGAGAAGTGCGTTATTAGTCTAAGAAAACAAACCATCTGCCTGGAGAAAGCACACAATTTGGGTGGAGGAATGCAAAAGATAAGCAGAGCGCAGTTTAGAGTTAACTGCTATCCTCAGTTACAAATGTAAAAACTAAGTCACAGCCGAGCCAGAGTAACACTGTCTGGGCAATGGGGGCAACTTGGCAGCTCATCCTGAAAGTGAAGACCATCAAGTAAAGCCTGTCTGTCAACACATTCCCATTTAAGGGATAATCTAATTGTTGAAAGAAACCTACACAACCATGCAAAATACTTACTGCAACTACTAATCTTATTAATCAATCTGGGCCTTCACTTGTTTATTGAACCAATGACCAAAAACCATTAGATATTTGAAGAAAACCAACAAACATAACAAAGAACAAAAAAACTAACAAATGTAACAAATGACAAAAGATGAAGCAGATAATTCAGGGAACAGAAGAAAGCATTTAGAACCTTCTAATAACGTATCTTCAGAAAGATTTTAGTGGCTCCATAAAATAAAAATATCCTACTAGCTGTTATGTTTTGTTAAAGAGCTATCATTTACAGTAGAGAATCATAGATAGAAAAAATGGATATTTAAGTTTATCGTTTGAGTAATAAGGATAACCTCTGGGAGAACTTAAAATAACAGAACTAGTGAAAAATAACAGATTGGTGGTGGTGAAAAATTACTAAATTCCTATTGTTTTCATAGCAGGGAGTCACTGTATTCTTTCTATAGTTGATAAATCAAGAAATAGAAGCAGTATGTTTCATATAATAAATGCCATAGGAATTGAGCAAAAACAATCACTTGGTTGGGGGAAAAAAAGACATCGCTTGAATTTAGTTTATATTTAAGAGTTTGTGTGTAGAGACCGTTGCATTATCCTATTTAAGAAACACTTTCAGGACTTCTTTCAGTTCATGAACTGGCACATCAACCAGCATATACTCAACAGGACTGGTTATCTTTCTAAAGAAGTAACCAACCACCTGTTTATTGCTGAATACTCCTAGGAAAGCAATTCCTTTCAGATCTCAAAGATCAGCAGTCATGAGGAGAACAGGAACTGTAAGTGTCTTGTGGGCAGAGAGTATTTCATTTCTCATTTTCAAGAGACCTAAAAAGACAGAAATTATAAAAGGTGTTTTCTTCTGGGACTGGGGGAGAAGAGCCACTTCTTATCTTTTTGGACCATTTTATATACGCTTTTAAAACATTGTGCTAGCATAATTTAATTCCTTTAAAGTATTTTTTTAATTCAATAATGAGGCTGACACTAGGTGGTTAAAAAACTGGATGAGCTTAAAATAAATATTAAAGGCACTTTAAAATGAGGATAAGAATGTCAGAATAACCAATAAGGCACTAAGAAAGATAAATTATCATCTCACATTCACCAAATTAGCAACTGACTGGAACTTTGAGACACTATTGCGTAACTAGCAAAAGAACAGTCTCCTCTTCCTATACAGGTTTAGAAAAGACTTCTATATTTTTACCCATCTGTGCCTTTTCTCAAATAATTTTACTCATATATTCTTGAAAATACAGACAATAGAAATCATTATCGCCTAAATTTAATTAGTCACGATTTTCTAATTTTAAGAATTACTGTGAGTTTATATATTTAAATTTGGTCCATTAAGAATTAAAGCTGGAACTTAGTAAGAATAATAAAACATCTAAAATTTTTTAATGAGTTAAATAATAAGTAACTATTAAACTCAGCTTAATTAGTAATACTTGTAATAGTAGTACTTTGTTAGTACAACCGCCTTTAATAGTACAAAGTACTTTTTATAAATACATTGCAATAGTAAGAGATTTTGTGCTAGTTCAAGATAAATGGTTTATATAAGTAATATGTTGTTAAAAATATATGTCAGTATTAAGTAGGAAAACAATAACATAAACTGTTGTTTGGAATCTTGACATCTTCACATATTTCAAATGACTGTTTTAAAGGAAAGTTTCCCATTAAGATCTTAGCTAAGATGGAAATGCACTAAATCAAATACTGATATATATTGCCATTTTGGAATTAAGGAACATAAATCATTAAATTAATATAATATTTGGAACTTTTAAAAAGTGAATTAAAAAATTTTTAAATTAAATAAGCTCAAAGAAATGGTTAAAGCAGTAATACAAGTCATTATTGAGTGTATTATAAGATGTAAATATTGTTAAAACATATGTGCATATTTAATGCATGAATTAAAGTCATCAAGCATTCTATAAAGTGTCATTTAAATTAACAAATGATAAGGTATTTACAAATGGAATCTTAATAGAAGAGTGAACACTAAAAATACTTCCAATAATTCACATTACAATAAATCTTTTTATTCTCCCTACATCCCCCAAATAATCTTTTTACCCCTCAAATACTTTACGGGACATATCAGAGACTAAGTAATATAAAACTCTTTTTTAGCTTCATAGTATTAAGCAGGCTTATTCATTTCAGTCATTGTCTATCTGATATTCATGAGTTACCAGGTAAAAAATTCAGTCAACCAAATTAGTTGCCTTTTGCAGGCAAAACTCCAAAAATATTACATTACTAAAATTATCTTACTTTTAAACTGAATTTACTCAAGACAATTGGTTTGTACAGACACAGTTTTGTTTTATATACACACACACAAAATAGCCAAATAGCTAAAAACTAAAATCACAGAGCATAAAATTGTTTTCCTCAGACTTTTAATTATTATATTAACCTTACAGCAAACTATAAAGATCCTAAATATTACTTTAAATTATAAATGCATTTGTACACGATCTTGTAGCACATTTATATGTATATAAATACACACACATAAACATTTATTTTAAAACAACTGAATTAAATGTTTATTTTTCAATAGTTGTGCTTTACTGCAATGCTTCGTAAACTTTAATGAGCACATAAATTAAGTGAGGATCTTGTTAAAATGCAGACTGTAATTCAGTAGATCTGTGGTGGGGCCTGACATTCTGCATTTCTAACAAATTTCCAGGAGATTTGGGATGGCTCATAGAACACACTTTGTGCGGACAGGATCTGGAATAAGTATTTCCTAATCTTAATTAATCACTGGAATCACCTGGAGCACTTCATAGAAATGCAGATTTTCTGACTCCTGTACCGAAAATAATAAATCTCTAACTTTGGGCGAGAGTCAGAAAAATGTGACTTAGATGGCTACCCAAGTTTGGGAAACACTGATTTAAAGACGGGTAAACATAATAAAAGTTCTATCCATTCTTTAATGTCTTACTATTTCCAAAAATCTTTACATACTTCAAAAACTTCTTGATTAGTTAGAAAAAATAACTACCAGTAGATGATACACGGAACAAACAACAAAAAGCCCCTGAGCATTGCTCACCATTACGTTTTTATTCAAAACTGTACTTCTTGATTCTATGAAGAAAAATAAGTATTATGAATGACAAAAGAAAATAAAATTCCACAGAAGCAAAACAAAAGGAGATTACTATTTAAGGTCCCTACTACGTGCCGGATATGGTGCTGGAAACATTTGTGTGCATAGCTCATCATTTGGCACAGGAAAATGATATAATTTGCCCCCAAAGTAATCATAATCTAGCAAAGAAAAAAAAAAGTGATGTAGTTTTCCATTCCATACAGATTTTACAGTAGCAAGATAAAAATAGCTTAGCCAGGGTATGATAAGGACTCTATGAACTCTACCAGTTCAGGTGGCAGAAAGGAAGAAAAAACTTGAATGGGCAAAGACATGGAGGTGGAAAAGGAGCGGGCATATTTAGGGCAGAGTGAATATTTGATTATTTTTGAGAGTCAGTTAAAAATACGGAGTAACAAGACACATGGCAGGAGAAAATAGAAAAAAGCACAGATTCAAATAAGTGTTTAGAACTTCAAACAGAAGAGAAGATTTAATGAGAGTAAAGTGTTGGCTCAAGAAAGATAAGGAAATGTAAATGTGTATAGGAGAAATATTAGGAAGTTGTAGTCAGAATTTTAAAAATCATCAAATTTTTGAGAACATGAATTGGAGCACTGCCTAGTGATTGTCAAATCCTTTTTGTGTTCTCGTTTGAAGTGTGTAGAGCTGAAAATGTCTGGTTTGCAAGAGTTGCAGAAAAGCGAAGTCAAGGTGCTCCAGGCGGCTGAGATCATTGAAATACTCACCCATTGTTCTAATGTGGGTGAGGCGGGGAAGCCTTCTTTCAAGTGATGTTTATAGTGGAGTAATAAGTAAAATCAGAAAAATGCTATAGGTGGTGTGATGTAAAGGAGTCAGACAGACCTGAGCTTGGATATTACTGAAGTGTGATCTTAGACGTTATTTAGTTTTCATCTACGCTCAGTTTCCCCAAGAGAAAAATTAGATGTAAATGGGTATAATAAAAATTACCACAAAGGGTTGCTATACCTCAAAGAGTGGCCTCTACCAAAGAGATCACATTGTGATTTTTGCCTCATAAAACCTGACATACCCAATACTTTGACCAAAACCCAAATAAAGGGAAAAATAGAAAAGCAATTTAATTCAGTTTGGAAAGCTTCAACAATTTTGCTTAGCAGATAACTGAGAAGAAAAAAAAAAAAATGGAAAAGCATTCTGGTCAGCATGTTAAAATGAATTATTTTCAGTAAGAATGCTGTAGAAATTACTTGTTCGGAAGTCACAGAAATATTTGGAGAGGATATACTCTCAATCATAAACCAAATTCCTGAAATTCTACTATTTAAGGTCCACTTGGTAAAGTGAATATATTATTTGCTGTGAAAGTGAAAAGGCAACTATTTTTTCTGAGCGGGATAATTTGTTGTTATCAGTCATCAACTTAGAGTAAATACATTTTGCAGTCCATTCCCTAGGAAAAGGTGGGTAAGCACAGGTTTATAGCGGAGAAGGCTGAGGGTAAGGCCCAGGGATTGGCTCTTGCACAGAAAACTTGGGTGGGTGGTTAGAAACACAGAAATACACAGAAAACTTGGGTGGGCAGACAGAAACACAGGTATGAGACTCAGAAGTGACAAATGTGCAGTGAAAGCACAGCAATAACGAAATGTTCTCAACTGTGGACTCCAAAAGCGATGTCCCTATTTGTCTTCTGTTCTTATTTATTTATTTTTATTGCTTTCCTTACACCTTAGTTTCAATTTTGTGAACAAAAAGAAAAGGTTTTTTTGTTTAAAGATATTACCTTGTTATACATCTGTATACTATACAGTATAGTACCAAACACAGATTTAAGCAGCTAAATGCATGTCTCAGGGCAGTGTCAGTGGTGTATTGCATTGCTCTTACAATTTAAGAATGACAATACGGTGAAGAAGAGATTATCATAATATTTCCACAAGTATTTTGCTCCTGTTGCATGTTGTTTTCACTAAAAGGCTTTTCTAAAAAAGTGAAAATTTTTATTTTATTTATTACCAAAAATTAACCAAGTACTTTAAAAGTTCAAAATCTTAATGTATCTAAATATTTCATAAAATAATTAAAGTTCTTCGGATTTATACTAATCCACCTCAATTTTCTGAGGGAAAGAACATTGACGCTGTGACTATATTGTTAGTCTTTTACGAGAAAATAGTTGCAAGTTTAATTCTAATGAGTAGCTATTCTTTTAGCTAATAATATCATCAAGTGTAACAAATATGGAGAGAGTAAAAACTGTCGTATCTAGAAAATTTTAACATTCATAAACATACCCTTCCCTTCTTTCACATGGTTTGTCCTAGAAGCAGGAATCCCTAAAAGCTGATATAAAGTTCAAATTCAGAAATCAAGACACTGGGAGAGGACACAATAGTAATCACAAAGTATAAACAGATTTAACCAATAATGTGAGAGCTAATAACCTAACTATGAGTTTACTCATCTTCAAATATCTGCCCAATCAGATGAAAGTGGGTTTCTGTTCCTTTTAAAGATGAATTACCTCCATCTGTGCCCTTAATGCCATCACCCTTCCCCCATCCTCTTTCAGACCTTGTTTCAGCTCCTGTTCTTTTCCCTCTTGCAATTTTTAAATCTTTTCATCTCCACTGCCATCCCTTCCTCCAAGACCTTCCTCAGTTCTGCTTTCCTCTCAAGCCACATCATTTCATCTTCCCTTTATCAGCAAGGAACTAGTGTATACTACGCTTTGTCTCCACATACTCCTTTCTCCATTACCATCAAGTCGCTGCCATAGAGTATACTCTGTTGCAAACACTCTGGCCAAGTCTATTGACTTCATGTCTCATCCCATAGTCTTAAAACTACACTTCAGTCTTTGATAGTGCGACCCACATTAGCTTTAAAAAATCTCTTCCAGGGGTTGCCGGGGTTTAGCGGGTGGGAGGGATAAATAGGCAGTGCACAGAGGATTTTTAGGGTGTGAAAATACTCTGTATAATTCTATAATGATGGGCACACGTTATTACATGTTTGTCTAAACCCATAGAACGTACAACACTAACAGTGAATCCTAATGTAAATTATAAACTCTAGATAATGATGTGTCAATACAGGTTCCTCAATGGTAACAAATGTACCACTCTGGTGGGGAATATTGATAAGATAATGGGAGACGCTATAGAGTAAGTGATAAATAGGAAATCTTTGTAACTTCCTTTTAGTTTTGCTGTGAACCTCAACTGCTCTGAAGGAGGAAAAAAACAAAAAAAACAAAAACGGTCTTAATTAAAAGAAAGATATTGGCAACCAAACCGATCCAGCGTGTAAATATCTACTATTGTCCTTTGACTTCTGGCTCCTGAATCTCTACTGTCTTATCAGTTCACATTCTTTACTGGTTCTTTCTTCCCTTACCCAATGTCTTGTTTTGTCTTGTGATTTCCTTATGCTGTCTTCTTCATAATATCCTTCCAAATTATAAGACTCTAGTCTCCTGCATATTATATGACTTCCAAAATTACATCATCTCCAACTCATTGCTGACTGCTGAACGTGGACACCCTCTGGCAATGCAAGTATACTTCTGAAGCAAAACTTACTATCACTATTGACAAAACTTATTATACTGTCTACCATCAAGCCTGCTATTATTCTTCTTGTGTTCTAGATATCAGCAGGTTCCCAACCAGCCAAATACAAATACCAAGGTATAAAATTCTTGGAATCTCAATTTCTTCCGTTTCTCTGATTCTGATGATTTGGTTATGTTATATCCACTTTTTTTGCTCAAAACTTTATAGAATGTTTAAGCATTCAAAACTTTAAATTTTGGCACTGGCCCATATAATCAAAGACTATGTACGCCAATATGTGTCATTTTCAAAATTCACCTCAAATAAACATCTCCCATCTACTTGTCCCTAATTCCTCAGTACGATGATTAAATCTCACTTCACAGTTTGCATAGATTTTTGAGTCCTAAATTATGTATTTCCCATCTTCATTTTCTAAATTTCCCAAACGTAGGTTTTAGCATTGTGAGTTATACATAGTATATGCTCAATGAATGTGTTTTGAATAGAACTGAGTATCAGGGGCTGTGTAGGAATTATCCCAAAGGTGTGGATTTGATAAGTATAGATATACAGGATCAAAAAACGGGCTAATCAAGGTGGACTGCATTGGTGAAAAAGCAGTGATGTGGGATAGTAATTGAGCTTGGTCTTGTATCAACAGTAGACTTTGATAAGCAAGAAAAAAAAGGAAACAGGTCAAATAGTAAATAGTTATAAGTTTTAACATTAAGAAGTAGTTATTATTTTAGTAATAATATCAAGCATAACAAATATGGTGAGACTAAGAACTGTCACATCTAGAAAAGTTTTACAACCATAAACATACCCTTCCCTTCTTTCATATGGTTTGTCCTAGATGCAGGAATCCCTAAAAGCTGATGTAAAGTTCAAATTCAGATATCACAGCACTGGGAGAGGACACGATGGTAGCCACAAGGTATTAACAGATTTAGCAAATAATGTGAGAGCTAATAACCTAACTATGAGTTTACTCATCTTCAAATATTTGCCCAATTCAGATGAAAGTGGTTTAGAAAAAAATGGAAAATGGTGTGTGTCAAAGCTTTATCCAGTAGACACTGGACAGCCGTTAAAGACGGTATACAAATTAAGAGAAAAAGGAATGGGAATACTCACTTATCCTGTGGTGGGAACAATAGCAAAATAGTATGTGCTGATTAACAACAGTAGAATTGATCATTCTACTCTCTGTACTCATTTCTACAGATTTAAGTAGTCAATTTACAAGTGCTATGAAAATATGTTACAGGACAGAAGTTGTATTTTATAGACTAAGTGTTTTTACCTGGTCAATCCAAGTATCCATCCTGGGTTTTACATATTAAATGTTTAATATTTTAGTATCAGACTTAAAGTACTGTCTCATCTCTTTTTCTTGGTATTTCAAGATCAGAACAGCATAACAGACTAACTATTCATTTACATTCAATTGTTAAGACATAATATTTATATGATGAATAGTAAACAGACAACCTGAAAATCCAGGGAAACCCTCAGGTTTGGGTCCTCTCTATAGAGCAACTGATCTTTACTGAGTGTGGGGTCTAAATAAACAGAAAATGATTGTGAAGGATTAAGACTTAGTAAATGTTAGGTTTATTCTTTTAAATATTAGATACTAAATGAAAAGTCCTATATATCTTTTTTAAAAAGTCTTTTTTTTTTTTTTTTTTTGCCTAGCTGAAGTCCTAATCAAAGAACATAAGCAATAAGTCAACAGTCTGGAATTTCAAAACTCACTTTAAAATATTTCTAAGGGAATCATTGGAGATCCTTGATTTTTTTTGCCTAAAACTTCAACCTATAAATAAAACTAATCACATAAATCTGATTGAGATCTTAAAAATATCCTTGACAAACCATAAGTAGTCAAGTGATATGTAGGATAATTTTAAAAGTGACCACGAAAATTATTTGGTTTTCAAACCTTTGCATAGGTAAACATGACAAACAACATTTGGAAAAACAGAGTGATTTCATGATCTGACAAACATGTAGAATGCATATTAAAATACACAGCCTGACAAAATGAATGCATACAAACAATGTGTCAAGACCAAAGAACTATCAGATTATTAATAGCTCCCCCTTGAATTCAGTGAATAATGGAGAGATACTTAAAAAGCTACTTCAATTCTTTAACATTGTTTTCTCAACTGTAAAATACAGGAGTTGAGTTAGATGAAACACAAGGCCCCTTTTAGCCATAATATTCTATCAGTCAATATAAGACGGAAATGCATGTTAAGCAGACATCCCCTCCTCTTTATTTTGGCAATGCAGTAACAGGGCACAACCTTTCCAACAAAGCAGGGTGCCTTCTCAGGTGATGTATAAGGAGACCAGGGTAAATATGCAAAAAAAAAGAAGTATATTTTCCAGCCTTAATATGAGAGTATAAGAGATGTACATTTACACTTACAACTTATAGGCAACAAGGATTTAGGGAGAATAAGGGATAATTTTTATTCATATTTATTTCCTTATTTTAATTATGTATTAATTATCTATGCATAAAACATTCGTTAGGTATGTGTATATGATGCTCTAGAAATATTAAAATTCCCCAACCTTTACACTTGTTTATGAAATTTCTATGACATCATTTTGGTGACACTTTCTCCTCTACAATTATACAACCATGTGTGAATTTATGAATTACGCTCAATATAATAAGAATTTGTCTCGATGTTTGCTTGATGCCTCTCCCTCACTGTAATCTTCTACAATGAATTTCTCTTACTCTCTTTTTATATTGTCTATTCTAAACAAGACTAAATATTTTACATATAAAATTCTAAATTAAGATTATTATAGTATTATTCTTAAAATAAATATACAACCTATGTAGTCTGGAGTGTGATATATTATCTAGTACTCTGGATTTGAAGGACAGATTATTTTTGTCTGTACTGCAAAATATCTCACAATATTTCTCTTAGGAGAGAACAGGAGGAGGACTGGTGGAATGGAAATTATGATTTCAGCGAAATGACCTCAGGAACAAAGTTATGAGAGCCTGACCATTTCAAACTTAAGACTAAATACTAAATATGGAAGAAGCTCCACTTTTAAATACTTAACTTGGTATAAGACTTTACTCTTTGTCTTATCAATAGTATTAAGCTATTTGTACGAAATTTATTATCTTTATGACAAGAAATATTAATAAAAGTAAAAAGGCATAATTTCATCTAAATTGTATAATGCATCATGTGATTATAGCATAACAGAACTCTGGTCATAGTAAGCTTTCTGAACGCCAATGGATAAGGACTTAAAGTACAGCATGTCATTTCAGATTTAGGTTTTAATGTCAGCGATAATATCTCTCTATTGAAAATTATATTAAAATTCAGTTATTTACAAGTATTTTTGAAGTAAGTATATTGCTGCATGAACTGTGCTAGTAATAAAAATTTGATTCCATGATTTGTTAATCCTGTGCATAACAAATGATTCATTTGCCTAGTGAAAATTACAAATGTAAAAAATTTAATAAGAAAAGAAAAACTTCAATAAGAGAAAGAAAAAATAAATTGCAAACAGAACTCAATAAAAACACATACACAGTCTTTTACATACTTGATCATTTAGACATGTATATTTATGTATGTGCGTGTGTGTAGACACACAAGCTATGAAGATTTATACACTAAATAACTTGTTTTCTGAAACTTTAGGTTATTAGTATGGTAAAATCAGATGATGCAGAAATACACAGGAACAGAAATACAAATAATAAATACAGAGTTGACATTTTCTTAAGTGACATTTAGAAATATGCAAAATCTATAAAGCGAGCTGTTAGAAGTTAACGCAGAGTATATTTTATATTTGTAGAGACTATCACTAATAGCTCATTACAAATAACTGTAAAATGTGAAAAGAAAAACAGTTTGTCCTAATGGGCATCATAAATTCACATTATTGCCATATACATATTCTAGTGTGTGTATCAATTTATTCGATGAAAAATACATTAACAACAACAAAACCAGATAACTAAATAAATAATCCTTTCATCAGCCCCTGATTTCTGCCATACTAATGCTTTGGTGAATCATCAAGGGGAGTAAATTATTCATTATAAATTTCAAAGAGAAACTTCCATTGAAAAATCTCTGCTACTGGTCCTTCTTGGAACCAACATCAAGAAAAATCACGGCATTCTCAAATACTGCAATAAAATACAAGGTGAGAGGCAATCACTCAGGAGAGGTCTCTAGAATCAACTGAGCTCAGGGAGTAACATGCCAGCTGAGTGAGGTGTGTAAAGATAATTATGAATATCTTGAATTACACTAGGAAAAAAGATTAATCAAGAAGGTGCATTCAAAGCCAAGACTTTAAAAACAGAAACCTTTTTTCTGTTTCAGATGAAGCACCTGGAAGGTTTTTAATAGTAGTGTTATATTATATCTTACATATTACTATATTACATCTTTACGACATTAACAAAGTCAGCTGTAACGAGTTTAAAATATTTTATTATCTTAAGGTTTATTTCTTACTGAAGAACCTTAGTACCAATACATCATAAGAGTTGATAAAAACAACGCAGAAGTAAACATGGTGACATAAATCTAACAAGTACTGCTTCGTAATAAAATCAAGTTTATACAATATATATTTATACTAATGCAGAGTTAAATCTTGCAATACAGGTTTTATAAGAAAGATCCTCCAAAAAATGTACTGCAACATTATCCCTGGTTAATTGTCTCCAGCATCTTAGTTTAAACTATCAATACTACTAATGAGTAGTAATCTATCTTTAACTGCTGGTTACTTTCTGCCAATACATTCGTAATAGAGGAAGGAAGAAAACACTGGAAGTGACCAGGCATTGCTACATGAATTTCCCAACTTTCTATCTTTGTGTGTTCCAGCTGGATATAAACAATTGAGGGGCCAATCACGTTTCCACGTATTTTTAGCCATGATAGTTCTTGGCTACCAGAAGGACATCATTTAGGTTTAGTGAGGCAGCATTCTTTCCCTTCCACTTAATAAATCAAAAAGCATTTGAATAACACTAATTTTTGTGAGGGAATAAGTCAGTGTTCAACTTCAGTGAAAGAATATAAATACCTTTCTCTCAGTGGGGAACACTGCCATCTGTCTTAACCATGACCCAAGGTACAATGCCTAATGCCTCTTTTAATACTAGTGTTAATACTAAATGTATATATTTACATTGACCTCAAACAGAATTGCCTATCTAGTCCAAGCAAGAATATATTGATGCTGCTACACTGACTCAACATCTACTGCACACTTTCTGTTAGTCATCATGCTAAGTCCTTTTTAGGGTTATCAAACTTAATCCCCGTTACTACCCTATGAGATAGGTACTATTATTGTTCTAATTTTACAGATTGAGAGCATGAGGCTAAGAAAGGCCAAGTACTTTGTTCAATATTCAAACCAGAAAGCTGATTCCAGACCCCACAGGATAGATTATTTGGTGAGAGGTAGAATATATGAAAAACCTAAACAGAAGGATGGATTCAAAACAGAAAAAAAGGTATACTTAAGAATCATCACTATCCCCTTTTCTTACTCCCTCCAATCCACAATCCCAATCAAAATGAAACATTCGGGAGGCGATCACAACAGAATATAAAGCCTATAGAGGGAAAGACCAAATGTAGTCAATGTAATTCAATTTGAATGAGATATAAACCAGTTGCACCAAGGCCAGCCAAGTCTCACTTTTAGATTATAGGTCCAACATATTTTGATCATCAAAAAATTCATTTGGCCCAATGCTAAAGGTTTTAAAAATAGAGCCAAAAGACAAAGACCCTAAGCATTCAACATGATTGCCTTAGCAGTTAGAGCTAACAAGCAGAATTCTATGTAAAACAGCATTCACTTAGGTGTAAAAACCTGTAGGCAAGACTAACAATAAGATTATGTGCAGATAGGTGTTAATGAGGTCATTCAGGCAGATGAGGTGTCAACAGGGTCTAGTTATAGGGCAGTGTATTTCGGTTACTATCTTGTGATAGGGAAGCCAAAGGTTATGAAATTGAGGATCTTGACAGAGTCAGCCATTTGTAAAGCTGTTTGATACATCAGGAAAAAAAGAAAGTTATCTATCCTTGTACTGAGTTTGAAAGTAAAGTAAAATAAAGGAAGATTTTTTTCAGATTGGAGTTAAAATGCACATCATTTGAACAAATTGAATGTGAAAAGCAAGCACTGGAAAGTAATCTCTCACAATCAATCTCTCTTACTCTCATACTCTTGTCTTTTGACGTCAGAAATTAATGCTTTTTCCTGTCGATTTCCAAGTTATAATACAGATATTATATTTTTACTCTTGGAATATTAAATATACAACCTATGGAGTCCAAATATTTCTTGTAAATAGAACAGGTAGATAGAATTTAAGATGACAGTTTTTAGGCAGAGATGGTATGAGTGGGTACAATAACTGCCCAGGACTGCAATGAATTGGCAGAGGCACAATAAATAAATTAATTAGTGGATATGTATAAATATCACTACTGTTCAACAATGTGGTAATAGGGAGGTATGGCTAATGTCTGATGGTTATCAGTAAATCAAAACACCAGAAAATACCCCTATGACATATATTTTTATTGAATATTTTGTTAGTGACTTGATGTTTTAATACCTGAAAGAGGATGGATGGTATGATGGAGAAATTTTGATATCTGTTTAATATCAAAATAGGTAACATCATTTATTTCTTTAAGGTAATTCGGGCTTTCATCTACATTTGGTAATTGTGACGTTTTCCCCCTGCAATTTATGGCACTTTAAACTCATTAATAAAGTTAAAAAATTTTTATTTTTTAAGTGAAGTGGGGGGGGGGGAGAATAAGTTAATTTAATCTGCCAACTTGGAACACATGCCTGAAAATTTTGGCTTTTTATTTGTGAAGCTTGACCTACCATGGAGGTCTCTTAAAAATTTGAGAACTGTTACAATGATTCACAATTTATTTTAAATGTCCCTTACATAGATGATAAAGGAATATGACTGGCTTTAGGTACTGCTATCTGTCTCTTCTACCCCTTTCTTCCTTTTAGCCTACCACTAATCTTATGGTGCTCCAGACTTAGAAGAGTAACATCCCAGCATATCGGTACTTTTAAAATTTAATGAGTACTAAAAGAGAGCCATACCCATGACAGCAACTGTCAACTATAAATAATAGATAGTATTTGTTTCAGTTGTGTCTTGATTTTCTCTCACATTATGTAGCCACTTTAACTTGCAGAAATTTCTATCTAATGTAATCAATGAAAAAAAAAAAACAAGCACCTACTTAATGATATTTAAATAATGTTTCACTCGTGTTGCGAAGCCAGGAAGCATCATTTGTAAAGTCACTCAGTGGCTAATTTGAAGTATTAAGATGGGCACACTATAGGGATGGCAAACACCTGGTCATGCACTGCCGTGCTACTCCTCCCCCACCAGCCATCACAGACCTCACCTTCCAGGTACTCTTCCTTTCTGAGAGCCTAGATGCAGGCTGAAACCCATGGAACAACCTCAGTCCTATTCAACACACACTCAAGCAGCCATGAACAACTGGCATACCTTTGAAAAGACCAATACACTGGTGATTACAAACTTGAACTATAAATTAGACTTGCCATTGAGGAATTATAAGGCCTCTGGTGAATCACTTAATTTCTCAGTGTCTCATTTCATTTTGAAAATGCCAGTGAAAATATAAAGATCTGATGCCATAAATTTCTTTTCTTGTCAGTAGAATAGAGAATTTTTTAAATGGTAGAAATAGTTTATGATAAAGAACAAACACTGTTAGTAAAGTCAGATCACTTCAGTTTAATAAAAACAATTTTTCCATTGGGATGTTTTTTAAAAAGGTGTTACCAATTAGGAACACTGTCCCATTTTTAATACGCTATTTTTTAAAGTATATTTTTGGATTAATATTCTTTATTAAGTTACTGTTTGAAGCTTACCTTAAATTTATCTTTCTTAAAACTATTTAGAGATTACTTAGCAATTAAGATTATTTTAGTCTTTCACATAAATTCAACTACATCACTTCAGCAAAACTTACTACAAATTTTTAATTTTTGCTGTTCTTTTCAAATGATATTACAAGAAAGCTCAAGAATGCCAAATAATTTATGATTTAAATGAGTGAGATCCCAAACCAGATCATTTTAGATCATCTCGAAATTTATACAAAATGTATTCCCAATCTTCTACATTCACTATTTCCACAGACTAGTACATGTTATGGCTGTTTCTACTTCTGAGTTTATTTATGTATTGCATTTAACATTTTTAAGAAGTCTCGTATTTTCCAGAAATAATACCATTCCATATTGATTTGACACTACTTTTATTGAAAAAAAAATTCTCTTGCTTTTTACAACCAAGGTATGGAATTAGATATTTCTTCTTCATTCAGGAAGATACTAATTATTTGTTCATAAGGCTGTTTTGTTGTGTTCTATCAATTATAATTAAGAAATATTATGTACAGGGTAGTAAAAAAAATAAATTTGGGGTGAGTCAATATAGGAATACTCTAGCTCATTGAGACTAAACAAGTACAACAATTCTTAAAGAAACAAGCAAAATTCTATATATGAAAATACATGACTTTACATATTTAGAGATTTCTTAAGAACATGGGTAGGATCCATGCTAAATAGAAACATGAAATCGCTCTATTCAAAAATTCTTGAACGGACACTTCAGGATTACTATTCATTTCTAAGGCTAACTGGTTATGTGAATTGGGTCATGAAAGCAACTTTAATTGAATATTATAGCCCAAAGAGACATGTTACATTACAGTGGAAGAGAGAATACGTAAAAAAAAGAAAAAAGAAAAAGCCTTGGCATACTTATATGGTAACTTACAGATGGTGGAACAGTAACTTTTCCTTAAAATACGTATTGTATCAGTCTATAATCTCTATCCATTTATTTTCTGCATATCAGCACTCTCCCATCAAATTATTCCTAAAGTTCAAGAAAAGTGTAATGGTGCTACAGGCTTTATATATTTAAGGTAAACTCTAATGCCATCAAATTACAGAAAGTATAGGTTGTATATTCAATAAAATATAACGCAAGTGAAGAACACAAGTAGTAACAGAAAACCAACTAATTACATCTGTGTCTTAACATTAGTCATTTCTTGATTATCTGCACCAATGGAAGGGATTGGCTATTGAAAATCACAGATCATCGACAGGACTGGGTCCATGGCCTTGTGCTTAGTAGCTGAATTTCTCATTGACCAGTATAACTTACTGCAAATGTGTTGTGAGGATGCCCATCACCAGAAGAGTGGCCACAGACACATAATTTTGTTTCTGGAAGCAATTCCTAGATTAAACAAAGAGAATCAGGAGTTGGCTTTTTTTTTTTTTAATCTTAAGGATTATGCTAAAAATGAACATTATCACTTTTAAAAATTAATTTTGGGGATTATTACATTGGTAGGTAAACATAGATGAGACTACTCCATCTTTGTCTCACAGTAAATACTAGTATAGATATTAAAAATAGGAATTTGGCAGATGTGAAGCTGAATATTTGAACCATAAGGAATTAACCAATAACCAAAAAATCCACTAATTATCTACAACGATCCTGCCTTAAGAATCTCACTTTCCACTTCTAAGCTAAAATTACAGCCAATAGTGATAAATACACCTATAGATTTAAATGGCACTGTGATTTTAGAGTGTGCCATGCTATCGGTCCTTAAAATTTAATTATCTCTATTTAATTCTGAAAAATCTAACCTTTGACTTGTAGTCAATTGTAATCAATACAAATGAACATAAATCTCGCCTTGCCACGAAATGTGAGAACAATCACAATAATCTCTTTAAATAAGCTGCCTTGGCTATGCATTACCATACCACAATTATTGCCATTAAAATATATCTAAGACTATGGAGCCAAGCTCCATAATATCTGTTAAAACCTGTTGAATTGTACCATTTGCAAGAAAACTACTCTATATACTCAAATGTATAGTTTGCATTTTTATCTGTAAAAGCAAAGTGATTATTTATTGATAAATGACATGGAATGTCATTTTTTACCTAAGTAGCATTAGACATTTCAAAGATTTTGTCTGAAGGGCAAAAGGATTACATTGCATTTGAATAGACCATGTGACAACACATCTTTAGACTTCATGTATGATATAAAAGGATGATCCCCATTCATAAGATACACAAGGGAAATTATAACTACACCAGAAAAGAAGAAAAGCAAGGAGGGACGTGGTAAGGGTGTCAGGGAGTATTTGTAGTGGTTTGATGCATGTAAATATTACATCTTATAAATAATTCTTTTCAAATACATCTCTGAAGTTCAGGGGCTCTGTTTAAGAAACGGATTGTATATGCTTTACACGACTATATGCCGTTTTCTTCAAGATAAGAGCAACATTAATTCAAACAGAAAAGTGGCTTCCAAAATATCCTTTTCCTTCTGTTTCTTATGAAGAAGTATGTCACCTGATGCTGGCAGATGAGGACTGGCAGGGAGCAGGGGAGGGAATGTTCAAGTTATATTTTACTGTCAGAATCCAACAAACACGTTTTCATCTAAATTATTTTGTCAACAGCCTTGTAGTACCCTTGCTAACCTTATTTGGCACCAGTGCATAATTAGATACACAGGGGTGTGACTCCAATTGAAGGTGTTGGCATTGTAGCACTCTGTGAAAATATTAACTATGAGGTTAACTCCAATTTTCTCTTCTTTAATTAAATGCACATGGTACTAATGAGGTAACCTACTGTTCCTTGATAGCACTAATTAGCTAAGAGGAGAGTACACTCTCACACTGCAATTTAAACCTAAAAATAAGGTTGAAATATGCTAATTGCAGGCAATTTAAAACAGTACAAGTTGAAGAACTAGTCATAATAAGAGAAACTGACTGCTTTACAGCTAGGCAGCTGTAACTTTGGTTAAAATCAAAACAAGCCACATGATTTTCGGGCTGCCATTTAACAAGGTCATAAGCATCCTTAAAAAATGAAATGCTACTCCATACTATAACAATGAACCAGCCTAACAAAAAAGCCATCAAATAGACTCATGTACATATAACCAAGAATAAGTGAGTGTCACAAGAACTCCAAAACTGCCATGATACTATTTGTATTTAATACTGAAAATTAAACCCTTTAAACAAGCAGTATCATCGTAAAATCCTTCAAGACCACCCAAACCAAATAAAATACTATAATTTGTGTCTCTGATATTAACTCAACATTTTGGGACGCTGAAGTTTTCCATCCCAGTCAGGTCAGAAGAGAAGATACAGAAAGGAGTAAGTCTAAGCCCTTGCGGAATACATGAACAGGAATTTTTGAGACAATGTACAAGTACCGTGATAATATACAAAATATACAAAAGATTCTGTAATTAAAATGGCATAATTACCATTTATGGGAGACAGATGCCAAAATATCAGAAGGATTTCATTATGAGAAGGAAGTTCTCACTATGAAACAGAGTAAGGCTAAGCCTGTGAACCAAACTGACTCCATTTTCCCGGCAGAGGACACTTTGTTACTTTTCCACTCCTCAGTCATGAGACCCCTCAGGGCAAATGGTTACCCCATAGGATACCCTGACAAAATATACAGAGATAAGAGAGGAAAAAGATATTTACTGAGTTGCAAAACCCCTCCCCAAGGCTTGTTTACTATAACAGTAAAACTTACAGATTAACCTTAAGACCCCTTTAGGAATTCCCACCTGTG
This sequence comes from Cynocephalus volans, assembly GCF_027409185.1. Taxonomy (NCBI): domain Eukaryota; kingdom Metazoa; phylum Chordata; class Mammalia; order Dermoptera; family Cynocephalidae; genus Cynocephalus; species Cynocephalus volans. The sequence continues at coordinate 40,904,212 of NC_084465.1, forward strand.
CCCAAAGCATCAAGGTGACTGCTACAATGACCATCTCTTGGGGTGACAACGATGAACACCACTGCTTACTGAGCATGCGCCCATGATGCAATCAGGAAGAACAGAACGGACCACCTCCAGTGATTTTGAATAACATGTTTGAATAACAAACATGTGAGTAACCTTGACATAAAGCAAGATTCTGAAGGACCTTCTGAATCATTAAAAAAGATATAATGTTATAGTTTGATTGATACATAGTATATTTTCATTATTTTTTGATTCTCTAAAATCCCTGACATGGCTTATTTTTATTAACCAGAAAGTCTTATTAACCAAAACACTCATGGCAGATCATTCAGGTTACCATAGAGAGAAATAAAGCACATTAAAATGATACTATTATTGATCTGTCCTTGGGGATGAGAGACTTAAAAATGCCCCACACGGAGGGCTCATACTGACCTTTCCCTTCTTCTGTCACTTTGCATACAAATTATAAAATATAACAGTTAAACAGTCAAGAGTTGAGTAAGCAATAAGAATAAAGTTAAAAGGCAAAATTTTGTGAAAAGAGGAGGTCGACTTACTGTTGAATTTACTGAAGAACAATAACTTAGAAGAAAAGCAAAGCATTCAAAAGGCAACGGCTTTTAAGTAACTCCCAATTAATAATTCCTGGAGTTAAAAGTATGTGAGAATAAACTTTGCACTACCATTAGCCTGTCATTGTATCTTGCCAACAGGCTTGGATGAAGAAATTGTGCTTTGAAAACCCACCCAGTTTCTTCTCACGGCTGCTCTAAAGCTTTGTACAACAGATAGAGACAGAATGTTGGCAAGAGATGCTAATAAACGCCTGACCAACCATGCTTTAACAGACCCATGAAGTTGCAGGTTTGAACCAGAGTAGCAAGATGAATGAAATCAGACAGTCACTTAGAAATGGGTCTCCTGGAGGGAACCTGACATATTCCAGCAAATCACAGGGAAACACAATATGAATGGATCTTTTAAGTGTTTGCATCTGTTTCAAATAAGCACCAAAGAACCTTTTAACAGTGAAAAGACCAGGACAATGGCTTTCACTGGAATGGGCTTTCAACATTAACTTCAGAGGAATCTATTCTTCAGTTAAATATGGATCACTGTAATTTTCTGTTAAAACAATAAAGAGTAAGTCATTTAGTGTTGAAAATAAGAATACTGGCTCTGGAGACAGTCTGCAAGGGCTCAGAGCCTGACTCAACACTTACAAGTAGTGTGACCTTGAGCAAGATACTTAGCTCTTCCCAGCCTCTGTTTCCAGAAAGAAGGTAATAAGTAACACCATCACAGGGTTAATTAAATACAGTGAATTGTGAAGTACTTAAAACAGTGCTGGCACCCATATACTTAATATTTATTAGCTATGTACTTAATATTTATAAGCTATCATTATTGCTTCAGAACAGCATTCCGTTTTTTCTCTTCAAATTAAAAAAGTATTAAGTTCTACTATGTATAAAACACTATTACATACTATAAAGGATGCAAAAATTCCCAAGACATTGTATATGTATTCAAATAGTTGTCAATATATTGGTAGACTGTATGATATAAATCAAAGCTTCTTCCACATGAATAAAGACGTACTTTTCTCTTTTTAGAATCCTAGTGCAGCAAAGTAAGTTAGTATGGATGAGTTTGTATTCAGTGACTAGGTAAAATAACTTATAAGAAAGAGAATACTTTTTGCCAAGTTGACAAAGGTGTATTTTTCATTAAAAAAATAGATCAGAAAGATATATCGATCTTTCCTAACAAATAAAAATGTTTTAAATTATAATTTGTTTCTTGAGGTTGGCTGAAAGAGTGCTCAAATTTTTTCTTTAAAATGTTTAAACTTTAGTATCTTATAATATTCAGGGTAAAATAATATCTGAAGGGAACAGTGGTCTACATTTTAAAGGTACAAGAATTAAAGAAAAAGTGTTCAGCTTTTCAAGACATATGGACATTCTTCGCATGGTATAAAACAAATCAAACTTTAAAGCAATAACAAAATGAACAGTTGATTAGTATTTCTCTCACTTCAACAGTTTCGTTTGCTGGTTTGGTTGCCTGTTTCCAGGCCATTCATCATATCTGATGGAAATTGTCGCAGAGACAGTGTGGCCATTGGGTTGTACCAGGATGACACTTGTTGGCTTTTTAAATTCACACTACTTCATTCTTCCCCAACACATCTCTGAAAAACAGATTAAAAACAGCCTCACTCTGACAGACAGGTGAAGAAAAGAGAACTAATGTCTGGAAAACATCTGAGTGTTTCACAAGGCAAGTGGATCAGAGTAGTTGGTATATTGTTGGGAGTCAGTCAACAAGAAGCAGGAAACAGGTACCCCAGAGGACCAAATCAACCTAAGCACCAAGAATTTTCATTCTTCATTCTAAAGAAGTAATTAGCCTTACTTCCTTCTGTGGCACAGACTCCAAACCCCATACAATATTGAGGAGAACATAGTGCAACCATTAAGAATCATTTTGCAGAGGGAAATAAAGTCCAGGAAGTTGAAATTATTTGTAAAAGGGCATGCTTCTATTTATTTACTTATTTGTTTGTTTATTTATTTATTTTAAGGCCACTGTGCACCATGTATGTACAATATATGCTACTGTACAGGTTCTCAAACTTCAGTGTATAAAAGAATCTCTGCAGAAGCTTGTTATGATTGCAGAGCCAAGGCTTCATTCCTACAGATTGAGATTCAGAAGATCTGGGGTAGGGTCCATGGGTATGCATTTTAAAAAGCATCTTGGTGATTGTGATTTTGAGGGTCTATGAGAAATGTTGTGCCCTGCTCAGGTTATTTGCCTGATAGGTAATTTTTCATTCTTTTAGTCTATTATTGAGTCAGACATCACTTTTTCAGTACCTAGTATGTGCTATAAACTATATTAGCCGTGTGGATATATAAGTGAATGAAAATTTGTTTCTGCTTCCAGAGGAGATTGGGGAAAACAGCCTTGTAAAGTGGGGTGAAACAAAGTAAATGCCATGATATTTTCTTTGTATTCTGAACCCCTCTGGCAATCTGGGATAGGCTTCTCAGAAAAAATAAAATTACTTACATAAAATAAAATACAAGGAATTAGAAAGAAAATCATTTATATTGAGATCCAATTTTCAAAATATTTAAAAAGCTATATTTGTGAAAAATTAATGTGCACTTCCTTATTAATGCATTAAAAAATAAGATATAGTGGCAGGCTATAATTTTGAGGTAGTAATAAATGTAAATAATATTTCTGGACATTTTTTCCAATAATGATGAGACATGAAAATATGTGTAATTTATATTGGTGACAAAATCATAGGCACTGCTAATACTACTGTGATTTGTTGCCTACATTCATAATAGAATAAAATACTGAGTTTCAATTAGAAGTGAAAATGAGAATACTTTTTTCCAAATTCATTGATTTCCTGAATTCTTTCCATGAATCCTACCCAGGCTAAAAGCCCCAGCATTAGAGAGAAGTTTATTGCCGAAGAAGTAAAAAGTACAGTTTGACCTTACTGAAAGCAGGCATTTTCTAGCCGACTCCCAAAGAATGAATAGGAATTTCCTACTTGGAAAAAAAAAAGCAAGAAAGAAGAAAGGCAAACTCCAAAGGGTTTAAGGATTGTGCCTAAGAAATGTGATAATTTTAGTAAGGCAGGGGTATGGTATTGATAGGGACAGCCGATAAGAGACAAGGCTGGAAAGACTTGAACAGTTCTATATATATGACAAAGAAAGTTTCTATTATGTCCTGATGTAAAGAGGATTAGTAGACTTTTTTTTTTTTTTCTTAAGGAGACAAGCAGAAAACATGCGAGAGTGAGTGGGTTTAGAATGGAATTGACTGGCAGCCTAAGATGTCTGAAGGTTTACCAGACATTTACTTATGGCATGGGCCAAAGCAGTAGCAGTGAAATGAGAAATGGATACCCAGTTTGAGGAGGGGCTAATTTTAGAGGATGTGAAGACCACCAGAGTGACTGAGAGAGAGAGTGAAGGGTAAGGGATGTTGGGAGTAGGCTGTGCTATCACTAGCAAGATAAGATGATAGGAAGAAAATTTTTAAGGAATGAAAGAGAATTTGCTTCATTAAATTTGAAGTGACTGCAGAGCATCTAGGTAGATGTTTCTAGCAGATCTTTGGGTATTCAAGCCTTAAGTACAGGAGGTAAAAAGTAAGATATAGTGACCTGAGAATCACCACCTTCTGTGGCAGCAGCGCCATAGGGAGTGGATACATTTTGTCAGAGACACCATGTAAACTAGTAGTTCTTTGCCTGCAGTGGCTCACCTGGGGAGCTCTGTATATACACTGATGCTGGCCTCCACCTCCTGGAGCTTCTGATTTAATTGTGCTGGGGTAGAGATAGAGCTTTTTTTTTTTTTTTCTTTTAAATAAGCACCTCAGGTAACAATAATGTGCAGCCAGAATTTAGCAACACTGATATAGTAGATGAACCAAGAAGCTATGGACGGAAGATGAAGCAAAGCCAACAAAAGTCAGAGAAGAGGAATGGCCAAAGATGTGCTGTCAGTCAAATGTTTTGACAGAGTCTAATCCGATGAGAATTGAATACAACTGTGTGAGGTGGTCAGTGTTATTAAGTAGAACTATTCCAGAAGGTCAGTAAGGACAGAAATCAAACTAATATGTTGAAGAAGAAATGGAAGTTGAAGTGTAAACAATTCTTTCCAAAAGTTTCATGATGAAGGACAGGAGAGGGTTAGGAAGATTGCCTGATATAAAACTAATATAGACATATGATTTTGTTTCATTGGTGTTTCTGTTTTTAAAGATAGGAAGGGAAGACAGAAAAATAGGAGACTTTGAAGATACAGGAGTGTAAATGTACAGCTGACAGGACAAGGTCGTGGAAGAGGTGGGCAGGGGTAGCTACTATGTACGGGAAGAGAAATTGGCCTTGGAGAGAAGATCTTACTGTGATACAAAAGAGCGTAATTAGAGATGTCAATATAAGTTTGCTTTAGGAGTAGAGATGAGAGAGGCAGAAAAAGTTCTTGCCTGGTGGTCTCTAAATTTTCTCTGAAGTAGAAGGCAAAGTCACTGAGGAAAAAGTGAACAGGTGTGAGGCAGGGGCTTTATGGATACAATGAAGGCTGGAAACTGTGTAGAGAGAGAAGTAGAGTAAGGTGTTGAGAGACCTGTGAAACAATTGCTAAACAGTAATGAAGGCTAAGCTGAGGTCAGACGCTCAATGCTGCCTGATGTTGTGATTTTCTATAGGAATATTCAGTAACTTGCTTGGGAGTAGGGGGAGGGTCGGAGAGGACGACACAGTATAGCGAGAGTGTCTCTGTCATCAGTAATGATGGGACACAGCTGGATCAGGGAGATGTCTAAGCGGGTGGAGGTGGTGGTGGGGTGTTTACGGGAATGACAAGAGAGACTAATGCTTATGCTCAGATGGGGAGTCCTTACGTCCACCAGATTTTAAAGAAAAGTCCAAGGTCATGGAGAATAGTGTTGAAGGAACTGATTTACAGAAGTTTATCATTTTTATGCGTGTTTCTTCATGAATCAGTGTAAAATTTTTTAAATGGAGTATATTTTCTTTTACCATGTATACATGTGCCAAATGGGTACCATTCATTGGCAACACAACACAACACGAAAATGCAAATTTACAAAGTTAGACTAGGGATTACTATTTCCTTAAGAGAGAAATCATTCCAATAAAAAATGTAGCTGACTGTATTTATTTAAATAGAAAGCAAACTTATTTAGAATCAGAAACATAATTTGCATAGATTGAGGTATAATTGCAAATTAGTGAATCTTCATGCACACATTTGTTACTTGGTGCTATTTCTCTCTACTTCTCTATTGTCTTGAATTTTCTTGGAGTTGAAAGAGTAAAATTCTTTGAGAAGAAAATTGTTGACAAAATCAGACTGCAGTCTAGTAGGAAACCAATTTGAAGTTACAATAGAGGAAACTTGTTGATTTTGCCTACCTGTGTCTATTCCCCTTTTTGGTAACAGCACCTGTGTTTTCCTTTGAGGACTACCCTCATTCTGCACCCCATTACATGCAAATTGGTGGGACTGACCCAAGGGTGGGTGGGTGACACAGTTAGGCCAATCAAACTCCCTCTCACAGGAACTTGATTCTCGAAGCATGTGACATCTGCATAATGAACAGTGGGAGTTCATCCAGTCCAATGGCTTGGACTCAAAGAGCCTGTCCTTCAGATCCTGCTCCACTCCTTTTCCATTTTGAGACCACGTTTTTGTTTAGCTTTTCCTTGTACTTGTGAGCAACTCGATATCCTTTCAGTACAGTCTACCTTTTTGTTTAAGTCATGTCTATTTCTATGACTTAAAATCAAAGATATAAACTAACAAGACTAATATATTTCAATCAATGACCACATTGCCAAAATTAGGATTAAACTTTAATAGATTTAAAACTAAGTTTTAGAGTGAAATTTAGGTTACAATTCATTTATATGGAACAGAACAAACATTAGGCTAAAAGTCATGATCTTGCCCTCATTTTTCATTGTTTGCAAACTAAAGTTAAGTAATCACAAATTGCTGTTATGCTTTCAGATTTATTAATACATTTTTCCCCTCCCTAAAATATCAGCTTGTATAATCAGACTTTATATTGTACAAATCACAACTCAATATGTGAAAATGGCAAAATAAAACATTATGTTAAATATAAAATATCAACATGGGCACAATTTATTAATGCACTGATTGATGGGCATTAGTATTTTTATTTTTATCATAATTAAAGATTATATATTCGTTCAGTTTTTCTTATTCACCAGATTCTAAGTAATAATAATTTAAAAAGAAATAGTTTTTTTTTTTTTTTAAGAAAGTCTAGGTAAACATTAATAAAGAAAGTTTACTGGTCCCAATGCAAATGCCATAGGTATTTGGAGGATCTGAGATTTTAAAGTAGTTCATATCAACCAATTAAATCCACTAACATTCCAAAAATAAGATTTTAAATTAATTTTAAAATAAGATATTTTTAAGATTTAAAAACTACGGAGGAATTAAAGATTAAAGAAAGTAACAGTGTCAAAGTCAGATTTTTCACCCTGTTTTTTTTAGTCAATCCCTTTCTTATTCACTTCAGAAAGCTGCTATAGTAACTGGCACTAATTGGCACCCTTGTTAGAAATCTCAGCAGAGGAGCCAATAATAGAAAAAATATGGAAACCTCTCACCCAGAAAGCCAGGCTGTCTCCACAGGTAGGGCTAAAATCAAGCATAGGGCAGATGACCCAGATGCTGTCTGTGAGGAGGCTAAGACCTACACCTGTTTCCTGAGTACGTATACAACTTGAATCTCCAGGGATGTTAATCAAGTATCTTTCATGTGCCTAAAGTCACTGAAAAACAAAAGATGCGCATAGCGCTCCTACAAGCAATGAAGTTATTATATTTTGAGAGAGAGTGAAGGCAGCGGTCAACAGACACTTCTGGCACGAGATATTCCTGCAGAGTCCTGGTGAACTATTGTCATTTTGATTACTTGTATGCATGTTTGTTTTGTTCAAGAGAATACTGTTTTTCTATTAATTGTATTTTCTTCTTTTTTTTTATTTTAGTGAAACAACTGATTATACATATCTGTGGGGTACAGCGTAGAATATAAATACCTGTGTGCAATATGTGATGCTCAATTCAGGATAATTAGAATGTTCAACATCACACAATGTAATCATTTTTTGTGGCCCTTTACCAATTTCTGGATGACCCTTCCTCCCCCTTCCCCACCTCTGGTGGCCTCAGTTCTGTTCTTTCCTTTTGAAAGTTCAATGAATTATTGTGATCATTGTAAGCCCTTTTGAGAAACAATAGGGAGATGAATTTCCCATGAACAGCGGGAGAGTGGAAAACAAAAATTTCAAACAGATGATAATTAACAGATACAACAGATTTTATGTATACATTGTCATCTCACTTCAACAGGACACTACGGAACACCACCCACTCAGTTAAGAATCAGGATACAAGGTCAAGTAGAAATCACTATCCCCAAGAGTGTTCAGGCAAATTGGGAAGACAAACTACATTCATGGGTATCCTAAGTGTTGTGACAGATGTGTGCACAGGGTGCTATGGAAGCATCAAGAAGGGGTACTTAGATGGCGGACAGGGGGTGAATAAGTCTTTTTCGAGTGGAAGATAATAAAGGACATTAGCATACAAATGGGGGTTGGAGGTGGGGAACGTTTAAAACCAAAGGAGCACTGTAGGAAGGGGAGGAGGTCTATGACCCCTGATGTGCTCAGGTAACTGTGGACAGTCCAGCAAGGTCAGAGAAAACAATTCTCAGGAAGAGAAGGTGGCAGGCATGAGGACAAAGAGAAGCAGAAGCCAGATCATCAAGAGTCCCATGTAAAGCAAGGTGGCCTTTGTGCTCTTCACATTTCTCATTATTAAATGTGTACACCACCTGCCTTTAGTCTTGGAGGATGAATGAAGAGTCAAAGACATAAAAACATTTCTGAGGTATTTACCATCTTGTCAGTGGAATCCCGAAGAAGTAACTATGACCAATGTAGAATGACACAAGATACTCTTTTAAATCTTTATGATGGCATGAAATAACTGTTTCCAAGAACTCCTCCTCCGCTTTCATCCAGTCATTGCTTTCCTATGACTTTACATGTATTTTGTTCCTTAATATTCCTCCCCAAATTCCTTAAGTACACTAGTAAATCATAGTATATATAAAAGTCAGTTCAGGATCATAATTCTTCTTGGAAAATTCTGCTTTTGAGAACAGAAGAGTATTAAAATTTAACTTATCTGAATTGTATTGCCTTTAGAGATACAAAAAACACTTAAATTCTGTATTATCAATGCAAAAAGTAAACTAATTTCATATAGTAGTACATTTTCATTTCTAAGAAAGTTTTGTGGTAAACTAAATAAGAAAATTTGGAAAACAGATGATCTGAGTTTAATTTTATAATGTAGCACTAAGGAAGTAAATTGAACTTTTTAAAATTTGGGGTTCAGAATAAAGGAGCACTTTGTACTAGATTTAACTAGATATTGCCCCTTTCTTTGCTATTTGGGGCATTCACAGTATAATTTCACAGATGATATATTTTTCTTAATGTGATTTTCAGTCTACCTCTAATAGAAAATGACTGGTTAGGATTAAGAGACATAGTACAGATGTTAAACTACATTTACATGCAATTATTTCTAAAACAAATACCAGGGCATAGAATCTATTGAAATGGGTTTCAGGATCGCGGGCATAACATATTACACTAACTCCCAATTTCTAAATCTACATTATAAGTATTTCAAACCAAGGCACCTAATACAGAATAAAACTTTAGATTTTTCACCTACATTCATTGCGCAAGAAGATACAGACATAAGGTTTGAGCCCAAAGATTTAGGGCAGGGACTTAATATTTTTCAAAACAAAAGTACTTCTTGATTAAGACAAAAATTACATTTTACATATTAATTCAAGTGTTGAGAAAAATAAAATTACTACACAATGATACAAGTGAAAATAATTTAATATGTAGAATAAAACAGCACAGAAACAGATTGGATGTATCATATAGCATTCAACCTGTTTTAGAATTTTTTCCTCAAAAAGTAATAAAAAGTATCTATAAAGTTATTAATATTTTTCTTAGTGTAAATCTCACTGTAGCTGACAGTCTTATTATAGAGATATACTTCTAAGCATCAACTATAAGTAAAAAACTCTATTCAAAGTATCTCTGAAGTGCATTTGTCACCAACTTAATCAGAAATATCAAAAGTAGTAATCGGTAGGAATAAAATGAAGCATTATTGCTTTGCTTATATAGGGCATGGTGCTTTCTTAGAGGCACTAACCCTGGCTATCCTTGGAGTTTGTGAACTAGGAAAGGCACTTAATTACCTTTTAGTGATTTTTTTAATGGGAATGTATTTTTTTCAATGCTTTTTACTGTATTATTATTTTTAAAATTTAATTTGATTCAATTTTACTTCTCAAAATACATTGTACTTGATTTTCATATTTTAAAATTAGGATTCGATTCAATGAATAAAGCATGAAGATCCACTGCTATATCTATTGTATATCAAAACAAAACATTTATCATACTACTAATTTTTCCAAATTTGGAAAGTATCAGCGTCTCTTTTACTGCATGCTTTACTCCTCAGGAGGGAGCAATTCAGATCATGGTCACCCCTAGGAACATATGAGGGGACTGAAGGGTATGGCAGTTCCTCTTCTGATCCCTGCAGGGGAAGCAGCAGCAGCCCTTGGATCAGCTACTTTTTGTCCGCTGTTGATCTCAGTGGCAGCTCCTTTTTTTTTTTGCCAATAATGACAAATGATAGACTCTTTAATGAGGAACAGAGATGCAAGTTGCACATACAGAAGCTTATCTTGCTGGCATCTCTGATTATGATTTGGTCCCTATAAATTTCTTCCCTCTCCTGATTTTGATGTGAGGAAGAGAGGAAACCTGGAAGAAGAGGACCAATAATGTAAAAAATACACTCTTTCCAGCAGAACATCTCTTAACCATTTGACGTGAAAACTCCTATGGTGCCAAGGAAAACTCTGAGATGTCCATCACTACCGTTCATTTTTTCTTTCAGATCAAAAGATTATTCCACACACTGCTGGGTAAATATCTAACTTCATTACCAACTCACATTGACATCGCAACAGTGCTTCCCAACAGGTGGGGATGATGGGGTATAAGAGAAAAGGGAATAAAGGCAGTCAGAGTCATTCCAGCAGAATCTTCTTTTTTTTTTTTTTTTTTTTCCCCAGCAGAATCTTCTAATGTTAAACTAAACCCCCTCTGTGCAGAGTCCATGCATCCCTCATCCCCTCCCTTGAGAACAACTGCTCTATCTTACTCACAAATCAATAAACTTGGATTCCATACAATAAAGAAATTCAAGAAAAGGCAGTATTTACATTTAATACCTTGCTATCCCTTTTATTTTAATCTCATTTTCCAAAAATGAAAACTTTGAGATATTTTAAACAGCAATTAAGAGGCTGTATATTAGCAGTGATAAAAGGGTAAAAGGCACATGATTTGGAATCTGACTTGAATTCACATCCAGCTGAAATTACCAGCCACATGACCTTAGAAAATGTAATTTAACTCTTTAAGCCCCAGGTGCCTATTCTGTGAAATGAGAAAGCATACATGAACACATTACCACAGATACAAAGTAAGCACTGAATACATGCTAATGAATCAAAATAAAATCATAAATGCTTCAGAATCTTTGTTTCCTTAGAGGGAAAAAAAGATTACAAAAAAAGATCACTGTCTGACTCCTCAATCCCCCTTTTCACTTGCCTTAGTCACCCACTTCCATATAATGGCCCACAATGCTTGTCACTAAAGGGCCTAGAAGACCAGATAGGGACTAAGAGAGAGCCCTTTTTGGAGCAGAGGTGTCTGAACCATGACACTGGGAAAGTACAAAATCATCACACAGATATACACGGATGAGCTAGTACTAAAAGGCTGTTCTAAATTCACAAAACATGTTTGAAACACCAAAATTAGTATTTAAACATTTTAAATATTAAAATACAAGTAAAAGTAACTAGATTCCACGAGGTAAAATTATTATTAAAATAAATGTAAATTCAATTTCCCCAAAGAATATATTTCTTGAGAGTTTAGATCCATAAAGACGGAAAGCTGATTTCTGAATTCAAAAAGATGTAAGGAGATCAAAAGCTATCATAGTAATCACTGCAGACCACAAAAAAGAAAATAGTAGTCCAATGCTAGAATCAAATCAAATTTGACAAAACCATCATGACTATATATGTACTAAAAATAATATAGAATTGTCATTTTTTTATATGAAAGAAGTTACTGGTAAAGAAAATGTCAAATTTTAGAATTGTGCACTATTAGAAATTACTCATTTCTAAGCCAGGGCCAAGTTTCATTACCCAATAGCTGCTCTCAAGAATGAAGCTCATTTACATGTAAAATAGGAGTCTACTCTTTAAAAGCACAATGGTAAACACACCAATTTGACAATTACATTAATATGAGTATTTGCATAATCTGCCTTCCACACCTGTTCTTAATTTGAAGCAGCTGCAGGACAAATCACATCACACTAATCTCAGTGGCTATGTGGATGTTCCAAACAGGAATGCACGCATCCAATATTTTGAAAATATTTTATTTTTTGAACTTTTCCTGTCTTTAAGAAAGTGGTGAGAGCTTTGTAGAAGCCATATCTAATATTTATTTGGCTAATATTAATTAGGAATAAGTACAATACCAAATAATGCTATCCCTTATACTTTTGGCATCCTTTGTTACTGACATACAATGGTACTAATTTTTTAGAGTTTTTTTTTTCTTTAAATAACACATATATTACTTGTACGAAAAAATTAAAAACCATAAAAATATATCTGCTAAACTTCAATAAGAAATGTAATCAGAGAATCGATAATAAATACATTAATGGGAAATAAAGCAAAATTCTACAGACTATCTGGAAATGCGTTTGTAGCATAGATAATTGTGGAATCTTTTGGATATTTCTCTTTCCAAAACTGGACTCCATTTATGTTCTAACAAACATATTTCAAAATTTAACAAGCAGAAGTTTACTTTCATCTTTTAAAGGATCTAGCTTGTTTTGGTGTGTATTCAACTCAAACACATACTCAGGAGCATTAAAAAGGAAGTCGGATTATCATTGTTGTATATTCTTCCAGTTCATGTATTTAAATCATTCAGTTAGACTCTAGCTGGTGCAACATAAGATACCCATTTAATCTGTCAACAAAACTGTCTCCCTTTAATCTTCCATTATGAATTGGAAATTAAGTTAGAGATTTCTAAAGATGTTATTTATTTCTTGAAAAATGAGTGAGAGCATGCACAATAATGAAATGGAGCAACAATCAAAGCCAATCTGTTTATTTACGTGCTGTTGACCTCTGAAGAAGTAAACATTAAATGGCTAAATTCTTAGTCCAGTATTTCATTCAGAATTTTATTTTTACAAGAGCTCACATAATATTAGAAACATAAAATACTAAACATATTAATTTAAGCTTACATTTTTAAATACATCTTCGTGTACATTACTTAGCAACTCTCACCATATAAGAGAAACTGAGGCTCAGGAGAGTTAAGTGACTTGCCGAAGTTCTCACAGCTTGTAACTATTCTGACCCCAGATCTGTATTCTTTCCCATAACTCACAGATGATGATTTATGAATACAAGTCATTATGATAATAAACAGGATCAAGGTTTTTTCCTTAAAAAAATTTTTTAAAAAAAAATTTCACAGTATCTAAAAACATTTCAATGCATGGCTTCAAATGTACTAGGAAAACACTGTTTCAAAAGTGACTATAAAAAAGAAGAGAACTATTTAGACAAACATATTGTAATTTCTTACTAAGAACCAAGACTGGTTACTCTAGGAGTATAAAAATAATTTTTAATACTATATAATTTAAGCAATAAAGCTAAGTTATAGTGATTGTGAGAAAAGCAATTTTCACAGTTCTGACCTCTATATAATTATATTTCTAAATATTCCTTATTTTATTTTTCTTCATTAAAAACCTTCCATATATAATTGAACACATAGAAAAGTACTCTAAACAGATAAGCTGTCATGTCATGGGGCATGTGGAACATAATGGAATGAAAACTGTATTTGTATGTAATGAATATGCACACTGTATAATATTCTAACAACAAATTCTGCTTTTTTCTCTGAATATCAGAATATTTTGACCTGAATAAATGAGTCATAAATTTCCAAATTTTAAAATAATCTTGTTTCTTTTTGTTTTGCTATTAAGGGAAAAACTAACTTATTATCAGAGTTAAAACTTTTGTCATGTAACACATAAAGAAGATTAATTTTTTGTAAATATAAGTTACTGAGAAGGTATAATCTTCTGCTAAAAATAAAGCATTAAAATAATAAATTTTTAAATCTAGAGACTGAGTCAAATCTTTCCTGTTGACAGAAAAAGAAAATGAGGCTACACAACTGAACTATCCTCCTGAAGGTTATACAGTCAGTAAGTGGTGAAGTCACACCTTGAACCCAATGCCTTTCCTGTAAAGCAGAGTCTGGCCTCTTACCTTTATTACAAAGCATAAACAGAACACCACCAGGTCATTTATAACATGTTCATGGTTTTCCATGGCCCTAAACTATACACTATAGATTAGTTTATGCTTAAAAGGTGCTACAGAATATAAAATTGCATTCATTTCTAGACTGGCATGATGATGCCACATGAATGCACACATAAATACGGCTGACATCAATGTGAAATGTATCACTGGGAGGTTGGAATTCAGGTGAATTTTAATTCTTCACACTTCTGTATTGCCTGAATTACTGCAAACACACATGGCTTTTGTAATCATTAAAATTAAGGCTATTTGCACATTGAAAAGAGACCTTAGAACAGTAGTTATAAACATTTTTCATAGAACATACTAACTCTTAAAAGCCTTTACTGATGTGAAAAGTATTGCGATTGTTTTCATATTAAAAACAGAGCACCTATTACTGTTGTTTTAGTCTCAGTGATAAAGAAAAAAATAAATGTCTACCACCCTTGGTTTGAGGATATTTCTCAATGTAAAAAAAAAAAAAATTGAAATACTTTTTTCACCTTTCAATCTGGGTAAACCCCTTTTGTGACATACTCTCACATTTTCCCTTTAATAATCTCTATCATATTATTTATCTTTAGACTTGTTTTCACACTTCAATATCCCTCTTAGGTTCTGGAACTCAGCCCTCTACACATTTTAAAGAACCAAAACCAAATCCTCAGGAGGCACAAAAATGAAGAACACCTTATTCTGCTCATCGATAAGTGACAGTAGATTCACTAAACAGAAAAGAGAAACCCAATTTATTCCATAGAGCACTCTAAAAAGCCCTGTCAAGCAGGTGTGTGTGTGTGTGTGTGTGTGTGTGTGTGTGTTTAACCTTACACTACGAATTTTGTTTAAAATGGCTTAGAAGAATGATTATTATCTTAAATTTTTATCCAGCCAGATTGTCAACTCCCTGAGGATAGAAACAACTTTGAATTCTCTGTGGTACCTGGTGTCTGCCTAGCAAAGTGTCTAACACAATGAGGACATTTAGTCGTGTTTCCCTGATGGACTGATTGAGGATGTAAATTCTAATGCATAGAAATACTGTACACCAGTTTTGCAAACTGTACTGCTGTTTTGTTTTTAGCTTGTGGTTTTTCCACTGGTGCATGGTAATCATTTGTTTCAAGTGAAATTCTATAGAGTAGGCTTTTCAATTTATTTCTATATTACTCCTGAACTCTCTTTCTATTAAATAAATATCTACTTGAATAGAACAGCAAGCAAAAAGATGGGAGCAAAAAGAAAATATATTAGCCCCCTCTGCTTTCGTCTAGCAGAGTGTTGGAAATTATTGAATGGGAATGCAAAGTAACATAACCGTATCAATCCCTCAAGTAATCATTTCCAATTTTATTCTTAAGAAATATTCCTCACTATCAATTAGCCCTGAACAGGTGTTTCTTTTAAACAAATTTGTATTGGCGTGACATTGAGAATTAATGCTATTTTGACTCTTTATTGGTGGAAAGACATCTCAGTAGGAGTAACCCATTTACCAGTGCTCCATCAGAAAGCTGAATATAAAGTACATTGCTTCCAACAAGTTCTGATGTCCTCAAAGAGTCTGAAATCACCAATCAGAAAGTACCCAAGAGTCCTACGCACCAAATGCATATATATTTCTGCATGTCACAGAAAGGAAAATGAGCTCTCCGTACAATATATTTCCCACTCCTCCCTGTTACTATCTAGCACCCAGTCCACTATACATCTGCCGGTATTAGGGTTTGAACTTTCCTGGCCTAATGAGATATAAAATGCCTTTTTGCAGGTGAATATTAAAAATAAAATTAAAATGATACTGTATACAGGAAGAGCTGATAAAAATAGGTAGACAAATTCTTAAAAATTAACAATTTTACTACAGAGAATAAAAATAATATGGTTATTTAGCCTACTTTGTTTTCTAAATCTATGATGTATTTCTCTAAAGAAAAGTTCAGTATACTATATTCTTCATTTGAAAGACAAAATCCAATTGCATAAGTTCCATAAACCACAAGATTAAAGAAGAAGATGGACTAAGTTAATTTTAATATCATTATAGATAATTACTGGAAAACATACAAGACCTGTTACAGGAGGTGAGATTATTACAAATCATTATGCATTTACTGTATCTCAGAGCCAAACCAATGACTAATTCTTATTCTCATGGTGCCCCGGAGGTAGTGATGACAAACATGCACAAGAATAATCCTGGTTTGGTTGTGCAAGGTCACATGTGGCATAGGAACCTCCCCTTCTTCCTCCCCCAGATGGGGCAGCTCTCAACCAGACAGCCAGCCTTTACAAAATGAGACACTTCTGCCCTTCCGATCCTTCTGCCTTCATCCAAACTGAGAATTCCCAAGGATATGATTCATTTATCTCAAATATATCCCGAAAAGGGTGATGGAAAAAAGACCTTATAATCAAACAAAACTAAAATTGACCCTGGGTCCTTGGGAAATTTACTGATACTTTCTGATTTGTCACAGGTAAAACAGGGACGGTGGCAAACAATTCTGGGGTTCATAAAATGATCAATCATGGGGGCAAAGTACAGCAGGAATTATGTATGTGTCAGTGGGGGCTGGAGGTGTGGGAGAGCAAGGTTTCCTTGGACCTTCTTCTAGGTGCCCCACAAAGTATCTATTTTTCTAGTGCAGCTGCTTCTAATACAGAATGCTGCAGGAAATATAATAAAACTATGGAACGCATCTTTTATTTTCACTGTATTTGGGAGGAATGTCAGGACTTTTTCAAGCTTTCCAGTGATATCAGAACCAAATATGTTAATATCCAAATAAAAAAAATGTTTTCCATGACTTTTTTCTACCGCCCTTCAAAAAACACTTGCTTCTTTACTTACAAAATATGCAAATGCTTCACTTTTCTAAACTATCCAGTGTTTCTTCCATCACCTAAATATGTTCCATCAAGCTGCCTCGCCAGCACTGCCAACCTTCAGTAATAACTTCCTGAAGGGGAAAAATCATCTTTGTTTAGTTTACTTTGCATTTTGGTTTACCCAGTACCGAGTATACACTGAGTCTTTAATATTAAAACTTAAAACCCTATAACCCACTGAACATTATTCACATCAAATAGTAAATAGATTTGTGCATTACTAGATTTTCCTAGAAGAAAAAACAACAAAAAGTCTTGTGACTAAAGTATCTCAAATCATAACATCTCTTTTCATGTATCCCTAGGGCCCAATGAGTTGGTAAAAACAGGTTTGATAAACTGTCAATGGCACACACTGCTAGTTGTCTGTCCCAAAATTCATCCTTCCCTTCTTCTCTACCAAAAGAATCCCAAATTGGTTCAGTGTGACAAAGTGCCTGACTAAACATGATCAGCTTCACAAACTCAGTTGAAGTGATGGGTATTCATGTGATACTCTTCAGGTCAGTGACACTTACACAGAAGCCACTGAGTGAGGCTTCTGGGAAAGCTTGTTATTAAAGGGGGGCAGATTCGCTGGCACACACTTATTTGTATTTTGCCTTTTCTCTTTTGCCTTCCCCTTCTTTCTTCCTGGAACATTGACAGGATGCCTGGAGGAGGGGCAGCCATCTTGTGACCACGAGGACAAAGCCTACACGGGGGCAGAGTGGAGGCTAAAAGGAAACTTGGTTCTCTGTGTCATCCTTGAGCAGCTGTAACAGTAAGCTCTGACCTGCTCTTCTATGGAGTTCCTGTTTCATGACGAAAGTAAATCTATACTCCTATGGAGCAGCTGATAAATTCCACAGTAAATTTAGATAATGTTTTAGTGAAAATATACAAAATTCACATGGCTAATGCAATAGATATAATTAATTCATAAAAGTTTCATACCTAAAAATCATGTAGAAAGTATAGTTTGTTTATATTTGAGAAATCCTCACATCTTATTTTTAATCCTATATATTTCCAATATCATTTTTTTAAAGCAGACTTCTTCCAGTTCTTACTGCTGTGGTTTGGAACAGCAAACATCATGTTGGAACAGAACCCCCAATATGGTGGTAGAAGGTGGAGACTTTAAGAGGTGATTGGATCGAGAGGGCTGTGCCCTTGTGAACGGATGGATCCTCTCACTGAGTAATGGGTTGATAGTTTAATGGGTTGCTATGGGCATGGTTCTGATGGCTTTACAAGAAGAGTGAGGGAGAGGTTGGCTCTCTCTAGCTCTGGCCATTCTCACCATGTGAAACCCTGGTCACCATGGGACTCTGCAGGGACTCCCTGCCAAGAAGAAGCCCTTATCAGGTGGACTCTCTGTACTTTGGACTTCCCAGCCTCCAAAACTGTAAGAAATATTTTCATTATCTTATAAACTATCCAGTTTCAGGTACTCTGTTATAAGGGATAGGTAATGGACTAATATACCTACTAAAAGTATGATTGATATTTACTGGGGTTAGAAGCATGGCTAATACAGAGCAATGAAGCAGTACATCTTGTTCAAAAGAAAACAGACTAAATAGGAGGTAAAGGGCTTATTGCAAGCAAAATATTCATGTGTGTATAAGATTTTAAACCAGAAGATCGAATCAGAGAAGAAAATATTTAGACAAAGATAAAAGTAGAAAGAATCAATTGTTATTGTTAAATAAGTATCTTACATGCTATCTAGCCAGGAAAAGGAATTATTAGAATTAGTATTTCATAAACAGACTGCCTAACTGAAACAAAGACAAAATATGTTAGTAATGTAAGAGGCGGCTGGGTAATGTGAACTATATCATGTTTCTAATGATACTCATGTCTGCTTATAAGTTTCTTTCTACAAAAAACAAACAAAAAGAAATAAGCTGATAAATATTATACTTGCAGACTTATTTTCAATTTGGCAAAAATTTATTGAGTATCTACCATGTGTCAAGCATTGCGTTGGGGGTGAGGTTATAAACCAGAGTAAAATGCAATCTGTTACCACTAAGGATTTAGGGTCTGAGACTGTGCTAGAGAAGTAGCCAAATAACTATAGTAAAATACAGTATAACCTATCTTTGTAACTAGTACATCTGGGATGATAAAATAAAAGTACAATACATGCCCTGGAAATAAATCTGAGTGACAAATTATTTCTTTCTGACGAGTTAGAGAAGATTCCAGAAAGTAAGGTCCTTGAAGTATGTGTAGGAGTTTGACAACTAGACAAGTGGGATGGGAATGACCTTATAAACTAATGGAGAAATAGGAACAAAGGCAAGTAGGTATCAAAGTTCATGGACCCCTGCAAAGTGCCTGGCAAATAAGAAACAACCTATAAATGCTTGTGAATGAATGAATTAATGAGTAAATAGCATGCTCAGAAAAGCAATAGAGGTTAAGTAATAGCTATAATGTGTCAGGTTTATTGCTACAATATATCAGGTGCAGTACTAGTCTATGAGAAGCCATTTATGCCATGCTGAGAGGTTGAAGAAATTAATTATTCACATTATTTTCACATTATTAAGGCAGAGGAATGTGACGCTATCAGATTAGAAGGCTGAAGACTATAGAATAGGATTAGGAAAAGCTGGTAAAAACATTGGACAAGGGTAGGGAAAAATTACAACTTTAGTATGAAACTTGTTAATTTGGGTTGTGATGCCCCACTACACAATTGAAAAAACACATCTGGAGCCAAGGAGTAAAGAGAGCCTTGATAGTGCTATGCACTAGCACTGGTTAATGAACTCCACATATTTATGCAAAACCTACTATGGACCAGACACTGGAAATGCAAAGATGAAATAAATATAGTCCCGTCCTCAAGGAACTTATAGTAATTATGATGCAGCATGATACATACAAGAATAGAAGTATGTGTAAGACATAGAAGTAATATATAGAAGGGAATAATTAATTCCACATAGTGTGTGTGTTGGTGGGTGTGGGGAGGGTGTCAGAGGAGACTTCACAGAGTCACTGACAACAGAAACTTACAAGCTGCACAGAAGTTTTCTAGATAGAAAGGTAGAGAAGGGCGTATTGAGAAGAAACATTGCAGGTAATCTACTGATTCCAATGGAGATTTACAATTAAGGAGTAAAATTTTACTCTTCGAATTAGAGAGCCTCTGTCTAGATTCAGTTCACAGCTAAAGGTCATTAATCACAATCTGGCTGTGGCTAAAAGTGTTTTGGGGTTACTGAAGATTTTAGGATACAGATATTATTTTTAAAAAATAAAAGATAAGAAAGAAATGAGTTTATTACTGATAATTTTACATGAGAAATCCTGATAGTAAAAATAAAATTCTGACAATACTGTTTAAAATGATCCTGGAAAGAATGATCAGAGAGAGCCATTTCAAGAAACCTGCTCGGGGCCCCTTTTAATTATTTCAGATTTAAGAAATATATAAACAAACAAAACAAAATTTTGGGCTGAACTTCAAACACTGTCAAATCTGGAAGGAGCCTGAGGTATCATTAGTTCAGCCTTTTCATTTATGGGTTGGAAAACTGAATTCCAGCGAGGGAAAATTACACAGTATATTAGTGGGAGAATTCAGGTCAGCAGTTTTTATCATGGGGAACCACTTTCCTCTTCCAGAAGAGGAGAATAGTTCAGGGTTCCTACACACCACTCCGTAGACCATCTGCACTGGAATCTCCTGGAGAGTTTTAAATACATCGATTTTCAAAGATCCCATCCCCCTGAATTTTTAACTCAGTAGTCTGGGGTGAATGTAAGACCTTCATTTTTAAAAGGTTTTCAAATAATTTCTTAGATTTGAAAACCATTATCCTCTAAAACCATGTAAGAGAGTGGTAGTAGTTATTGATTAAGGGAAATTAATTCTCCTAGAACAAACGAGAAACTTTAAATGACATACAAGCTTTCCAGAAACTCCAATTTTAACAATATTTAATAACTACTTAATATATTTTAAATGTCTATTATGTGCTTGGTTCTATGGGAAGAAGGTGAAAAGCAGAGAGATAATTTTGTTTTTTGTGGGGTTTTTGTTTGTTTTTACAGAGATATTCTATTAAAGAATTTACAGCAGTCTTTCTGTGAGACAACAGATTTTCCTCATGTCAGCACATCATAATGTTTAATGTGTTCCCTGGTTTGTCACTTGAAAACATGCAGTAGCACTAGCAGTAGAAGCTATCAAGGTGGCAGTTTTTACAGCAATTCAAATGTTAGCATTATAAGTGTAAGAATTTATACACTGTGCAAAGGAATTTTCTGTGTAATTTGTGTTATAAAAATGCTTAACTATTATGCACTACATTCTATGTCTACACTGATAAAACTATTAAAAACAGACATGATCAAATGACAAAAACTTTTTTAAAAACAACCCTCAAATATTTTCAGCCACAGCTGGATGTGATTCAAGACCTTTAGCTGTGAACTGAATCTAAACAGATTCTCTCTAATTCAAAGGTTAACACCCTAAACTCAGAATCTCTGGGCCAAACTAATCACAATTGATATGGTCATTGAAATGAAGTCTCCACTCATCTCTGGAGATTCTATGAGGTCTCTTCATACCCAAGACACTGACTTCCCCTATGCCCTTCAAAAACATGCCAGACAAATTTTATCCTAAGACAATATTCCAGGTAAATTATTGTTGCCAATGAAGATTTACAATTAAGAAGGAGCAAAATTTTAAGATATGGAGCCTCTCTCAATTCTTCAATAAAATGTCAACAGAGAAAGTAGGGGGTCCTTGTTTATTCTCTTTAGATTTTCCTCACAGATGATAGATTACTCTAGGAGAGTGGAGCCCTAATATTCACAGATATTGAAGATTCATCTGATTATTTGCATATGATCCCTAACTTCCTAGACATTACACCCGTGTAATTCTTCAAGCCATGAAACAAGCATGCAGAGAGACTGGTCTGGCCTTTAGATTGCTGTCTTCTCACACACGAAAACTAATTCCTCCACTCTTGTGAATGTCCTACCTGTCCTCATTGATGTAGGAAAACTTGTGATGTGAAAAAAAAAATTGTTTCTTTTTGAAAATGTGAGATTAAACACTAGGTAGATTTTATTGAAAAGTTGTTAACTTGTATTACACTTTGCACAAGATAATTGTAGTTTGATTCAGAATAAGGACAGTATTTGGAAGGAAGTCTACACAAACCTCTTCATATTTTTGAAATGGGAATTTCTTGAATTTGAGGCTCATGAGGATCTCATGATACAAACCTTGCGAATGTCAAGGGTCTACTATAATTAGTCCTTATGAGTGGTTTCTTCCTCATCTAATCAGAGAACATAATATTCATTTAAAAATATCCACTCTGCTATAGCAATTTATTAGCATTTATTAAGTGCCTTTGGGAAAAGTAACTTAGTACCTAACAATAATTTAACTTAAAATCATATTAGATTCTTATAATGAGCTTATATGATTTTCATATTAAGATAGGGTGACTTAAATATTTTTGAACGAACAATTCATTACACATTTGTTTGATCTTTTCAAATGCTGTGCTTCCAAATTCAGTGATACTAAAATAATCATAATCAGCACAATCTAAGATGTACTTAAAAGAACTGACCATTTAATATAACCATCACAAGAAATTCTAGTTTCAGCATACATTTTTAATGGGTTTTCTGGAAAATCTGACCAAAGGATTTAAGGAATGATGAAACCATTCTGATGATGACTTTTAAAAAGCCACCTTCTAAATGTCATCAGCAACAGATTTCTAGCACTAAATAAAAATGCTTCAGGATTCCAGGTCCTTCTTAAGCAACTAAGATATTCAAGAGTAGAGTTGCTTTCATACTAAAACTACAACTTAAAATAGCTTAAAGGAAACTATTCTTGGGGCAAGATAGGAATTAAATATTAGATACTAGATTGTAAGAAGTAATACAGTTTTATCATTTTGTTAGTAGAATGATATGCTGGAATATCTTTTAGGTTCAAGATAGTATTATACTTATGTATATTTAAAATTTCTCTTCTCGATATGGGACCAAAGGGACAGAAATAAAACAAAATGGGAAGGATTACATGGTAAAAAAGAGGACAGAATGCTAAAGGAGGAAAGCCTGTGGTAGAAAAGGTGAAGGTAGCAGAGAACTTTTATGAAAACCAAGTAGAAATGTAGAATGCAGATTGACAGAAAGATATAAATAGAATCCACAGAGGAAACACAAAGGATCTTAAATGTAAGTGAATTTCAAAATAATTTTATGTTTTGTCTTTAATCACATACTGACACTGTTCTTCACTTTGTCATTCAATTTAGCTTGTACAACACTTCCAAACATCTTAAGATAAAATTCATAGCCTAAGTCTTAAATCCTATAGAGAGCTCCCATAACAATATTAATGTTCTATTTCTTTTGTGCTCTCACTTTAGTTAAGGTAGAGAAGTCAAGGGACTATATACTTAAAATCCTAATGGATTACAGAAAGAAGCAAGTGCTTGGGTAGCTAAGAAAAGGGAAAATTTTATCTCCTATAAAGCAATTTTCTTCCATATTTAATTTCTAGGAACTCAGTATTATACTCATATATGCTATACACATTTTCTTATACAGCAATTTGCAAAGCAAAAGTACATTTATTCTTTATTTACTATTTAACATTCATGTTAAAGTATGATTTTTTTCCATTCATTATTGATCACTTTAGTATTGCAGATCCTAAAAGTAACTGGTAAATGATAAAAACTGAGGGAGATTAAAAATCCAATGTTGCAATTCAGTTGAACAGTGCTAACACATGAAAGTTCTTTTCCTCACAGATCTTGTTTGGTATGGTCGAAAAGCTCTGTCTAAAAACTCTTCCTTTCCTTCACTTTCCTTGATAAATCAAACCTAACTTGATTGTTATATTCCCCTCTTTTCTTCCTTCTGCTTCTTTTTCTTCTTGCTTTAAAAGATGTGAATGTCACTGAGCTCTTCTTTGTAAATTATCTTTTTTAGAAATCTCTTCTCCTCCCATGGATTCATCTATTACTTCTAGTTTATTTAACAAATATTTGTCTTTAGTCCTGGCCTCTGTGTCAAGATCTCTGTCTACTTTTCTAAAAGCTAGATATTTCTACGTATTTGCATTGCCATCTCCTCAAACTCAACATGTTTAAAGCTCAATTCTTCATCATGTCTACCCAAATAGTTTTTTAGGGGTTATCCTTATTCCAGATTCCTTCAGCTTCCCTCCGTGAAACATCCTCCAGACATACCATTGCTAACTAGATCTTCCCAAAATACTGCTTTGGTTATATCACTTTCTTATCAAAAACCTTTAATACCCCTGCTACCCAAACCCAAATACAGTATAGACTCATTAGCTTGGCATTTTGGGTTCTGTACTGTTGGTGATATGTATTTCTAGTGCTCCAACCCATTCATTTTCCTTTAGTATGACATCTCTATGTTGACCAAACCATACTATTTCTCTCCTAACAAGATCTAACAATTTCCTCTATATACATCTTTGATAACATCTTCAAAAAAATTCTCCATCAAAAAATGCTATTACTTTCTCCATATAACCAAACTCCTTCTGTTTAAGCTCAACGTAGATGCTACCTTCTCTACAAAGCCTTGTATGGTCTCTTTAGCCTGAAGTGATAATTTTCTTTTTTAAATGCTTATTGCACTTTTTGCTTTTCCCATTTCTATAGCACATCCATTGTGGCCTAAAATGTATTTATTTGTGTACAAGTCTTATTATCTCCTCAGCTAAGTAATAAGCCCCTGTGGACATTCCACATGATAAATAATCACTCAATTTACACTGAATGAATAACGGGTCCCCACGCCCCTAAGCCTCCTCCTTCCCTCCACTCAGCACTATCTCCTTCTCATTTATTGTTTCAACAAGTATTTATTGAGCTCTATTATTCACCAGGCACTGTGCTAGGCATTAGAGTTGAATAGGACATTCACAGTTCCTGCTGTCATAGATCTTACAATCTAGTAGGAAAGATAAACATTAAAACATAAGTTTATGTGTGTTGAGTGTGAAATACACATGCGACAGGAGCCTTTAGCAGGAAGAGATACTCTAATAGTCCCTAAAACACTCATTGTAGCTTTCTTATAACTTGGGCATACTTCATGTCATTGGACCAACAGCTGATAATAGCGAAAAGTTATGGCCAAATAAAAGGAAACATACTATAGAATATACCTCATAACCTTAGAATAAATATCAATTTCCTAGAGCCTATTATGATGACAATTATTTATTAATTTATTATCCAAGGATTTAAGCTAGGTACTTTATACAATACTCTTGCAAGGTGGGAATCCTCATTCCCATTTTTAGAGATGAGGAAACAGGTTCCAAGATATCAAGTTACTCTACTCAAAGTCCTTCACATTAAGGGCAAAGTCAGACTTCAGACCCAAAACACATGTTGTTTCTTCTACATGCCATGAGTTGATCATATGTAGTTTCCCACACATGTGCGCTTATCAGTGACAAGCTGGATGTCCCAGACTCTCCTCCACAGGGTGTCAGCCTTGAGCAGCAGGTCATGGGTGGAATCATCACAATAGTTTAAAAAAGATTCTATTCTGTAACATTCTTGTAAATTGGCCTATTTCACAATGCCTTTTAAGAAATGCTCTTCACTGGAATGGGAAAACCAGGGCTACACAAGCATAGTCTGTCCTTGTAAACAATTTTTATATTAAACTCTTTTTTATTGTATGTTTAAGAAACAATGTTTTAGACTTACTGCTTATTCTCTGATACACAGAAAATATAAATAGCAAAAGTTACCTTTAAAAAAATCTTTCTAAGTGTTCTGCATCACAATAGATTGCTCCACTCAAACTTATATCTCAAATTTCCTGATAATGTTGCTTTAACTATTTGCAACAAAAAGTGTTTTAGCTTCTCTCTAATTCTTACACAGTAGAAGTTAATGCTGAAAAAGAAATATTCAGTTTTGCTCTTTGTCACTGCATAAATGAGATTTTATCATTTTCTAAAACTTATTTAGCAACATCTGATTCTATATCATACAGAAGTAACCATTTTCCTACAAAATATTTGGTCAATTATAAAATTTTATACTATATTCTTTTTTATTTTTTACACAGAATATAAAATTTTAGAATCACTGCTTAGTTTACTACAGAATTTCTGGCTCTGTCTTCTGATGCAACTCTAAACATTTTGGAAGTAAGGAGTAGAGGAAAGTAGAAATGATGTTTAATTGTATTATATCACAACATATTTAAATGTAGATTATTAAAGTAAATACCTTCGCAAAATAATTCTTTATGTACCTTACATTTCTCCTCTCCTAAATGCAATAAATAGTATTGTTTCAAGGCAATAAACAAAACAGAATTTCCTATATATTGCACAAAATTACATTTGCACAATGATTTCCATACACGTGGCATTTAATTCTTTGATTCCAAAGCAATATATCTGGCTGTGGTTCGTTAATAAACAAGTGCTTTGTAGCTGAAAACAAACAAATAAAAAACAATTATAATCCTTAACTCATAAGCTAATATCCAACAAGATACACCTCATCCTGTAATTAAGATGCCTATCTCTGAGTTCAAAAACAATCAAAACCAATATAAATCTTTAACCACAGAATTTTAGATCATGCCCATCAGTTAGCCCTATTTCGTTATTATAAAGATGTTAATTGACTTCCTCAAACTTATATACCTATTTTGTAGCAGAGTCAGAATAAGACCCCCAAGTTTAATCCACTTTTGCTTTTTACTATTTCATTCTTGAACTTAAGACAGAATTATAAAAATTTTATAATTTTAATTACCTATTGGAAAAGAGAATTTTATATTATGTATTAGCCTACAATGAAGGAAGTGATTACAATGCTATATACTAATAGTCATCTAAGATAGCAAAGCAATGGCATTTACCTTAAATTTACGTCTCTGCTCTGCACAGCTGTTGAAGAACCACAAGTCTGTCTCATGGCTGTAAATGTAACAAGAACAATAATGCGACCGATTTTCATATCTAAACTACATTAAGTAGATTTGTCATAGGCTAGAGAATTGATAATGTATATAACAAAATTTTTAAAAATTTACAGATTATGGAAGTGTGCATGTGTGTGTGTATGTGTGTGTGTATGTGCGTGGTGTTAATTTACTCTTTCTGACTTGGAAATTAGTTTCATGAAATTGAAAGCATTAGATATTCTCTTTGGCTAACTTTTCTCATTATGGATCACTGTAGGTATATCGAGTCTAGGAAGCTCTAGGAGTACATGTGACTAAATAAAACAAATTAAAATAAGGGGCCAGCTTTGGCTGTTATTATTATCGTGTGTTTTCTGGGTTACACAGTAAGAATGTAAAGCAGAAACATCTGGTAATGGTTAGGTTAATATCAGCTCCCATTTACATCACAATCTTTATATATTATTCATCAATATTTCATTAATCCATGTACCTACTGTTTGGACCTATTCAATTGGTGTTTCATGTAATGAATAGCATATGTAAACATATTTTGAATACATATATTCAGATATCTATACATGAAAGTGAAGTTGCTACTACAGTTGGTACTCAGGCTTGTCAGATGTGATGTTTCTCTTTTCATTTTACATTAGATATGTGAATATTTATGCCATCTGTAGCACAAAAATCTAAACAATGTAAATGAAAGCATAATAGTAGGTAAATACTGGTCTTCTAGAAATAGACTCTGTACCATGTCACACTTCAAATCTGGCCAACACTTTTAACATTTAAAAAAGTGTTAACAAGCAACCAAATATTGTTCTTGTGACTTGAGCCATCGAAATAGGTTTTTAAAAATCTGTATTTTCTTTCAAACTTTATAAAATAGTTCACTATCAAAACTATATTTTAAAATAAAAACACAATGTATCTCTTTTGCTCCTCTAAAAATGTTGTGCCTGATATAGTAAGAACCATCGTGATCTATTAACACCAAATACCTTGCCTTGCAAGTGCAGATTTTGAAACATTCTCAATTATCCTTTTGAATTTAAAAGATAATCTACATCAACTGTACTATAAAAGTTTGATTAAACTCTTAGTTAAGTAGAAAAAGAACTAGACTGTAACAGACTCATATAAGAAAACTTTTGAAATGTTAATTTCATATTAAATTATTTAAAATTTTTAACAAAGATGTTTTACTTTTTTTGTTTAGCATAAGTGCCAAATAGTGCAACTCATGCTCAATAGTATTTGCAGATGCAAGGATAAGCATTATCTAATATACTCAGTTTGACAACAGATGTGTAAGCTAGTATGAAATGCTGTTAGGTTTTTATTAGATTTTAATATAATCCCAGTATTTCTTCAGATGCTAAGCTTATCGAGTACTATGAAATACTAAAAATGAAGGCTCACATTGTATTAATTGCGGTGTATATTTTACTGAACAAATAAGTCTTCTTTCATAATTTCTAAATTTCTATTCATAAAAACCAACTTCTCATTCCTATGACATTTCAGCATGAGATCCCACTAAAATTACACTATTAAAGTGCTAGTTTTATAATCTATATAGTAGAGATATATTCAGATTAATATACATTACAAAACACTTAATACAAGTGACACAATGAAAGTCTTTGTAGTAATGGTCTGGTCAGCATCTGCAATTTTAAAAAGGTACTTATAATACTTTTAATCACTCTTTCATGCTAAAGTAACAAAATTGGGGATTTCTGCTCAAAATTTATTTGTACGACAATTAGTACATACACAATTTCTTATTTTAAAGCCACTAATGTTCCCACATTATATGTGTGAATGTTTTCTAAAATAATTATGTATATATTTTTTAAGAAAAGTATCAAATCTTGACTTCCAATACAACAACAACAAAAAAAGAAAGTTAAAAAAACCTAAAACCCAGCCATTCTTTCCAGAGATACCCTGGTAACCAGCAATAAAGAAACTTCTACTGGACTTAGCTTTGGAGTGGAAGGAACAACTGTGAATTACTCTATTTTGTAAAGAAATCTGATAAAATAGAATTAGGACAGTGTTTTTCAGACATTCAAAACAATAACTTCTCTCCTATCTTTGGTTTATGCTGCCACCATCTAAATCTCTTTTTCTATACCAACAGTAAAGCAAACTTTTCACTCTGAAGCCATAGTGAGGATAAACATTTCATTTGCTATGTTCTGTGACTTGTATGGAAATTTTTCTGTCATTTACATGCATGGAGAGATTCTCATGGAATCAGTTAACTGGATGGAAAAACTACTAAACTCACTGTTATAACTTGGGGAGGAATATGATGGTGAGGAAAGTGTCATAGAATTACTGATTAGTTAAAACAAAAGAATGTGACATTTATTTTAAAAGAAAATATTAAAAGGAATCAAATTCAGGCAGATTCAATACAACTTTCATTTGCAATCATGGCAGAAATCTGTACGTTAGACTCTGTTGAAATAATTCCTGTCCCCAAGTCCCTCTTCCTCCCACCCATCCTTCACAAATGACTTAGTTCCCAAGAAAATATATTCTCATCTCAAACTTGTTTAGGGACCATACATTTAATCCAGTTTTTAGATGATAAGTAATTTCTGGATTGTGTATATCAGTAGCCTGTGATTCAACAGCATACAAACTAAGCTTCAGAGGGCCATCATGTAAGACTTAGCCACTAATGTCTGTGAGTACACCTGAAAATAAAAACAGCTAGGCCATTTAAAAAAAAAAAAAGATTGTTTTTGTTAAAGTGATAAGAGATGTTTACTTTAAAAAAACAAAACTAAACTAAGCTTGCCTTATTAGACATATATATAACACATGATTCAGGAAAAAACATTCTTCATCTTCCAACACTTTGAGAGATGTTCTGTACAACTCCAGATTCTACCTTCCAAACAGTTAAAAAATACATCTTAAAAATGCTCCCCCTCAGAAAATGTCCCACATATTTTCGTTAAGAAGAGTATATAAAATAATAGTTATAACTGTGTAACAAAATTTACTTTAAAAGATATCCATACTATCAGTTTCACAGGACAAACATTGTGAGTAAGAACAACAAACTCCAGAATGTGTTTTTATAACTGTAGCAACAGCAATAACTCCTTGGCAAACTCACACAGTTTTTCTGGCAATCCTGAAGCTTTTCTGCATTTGTCACTTGGATACAACTGCGGAAGGGTTGTATAAGACTGCTTTGTTTCCTTCCACACCATTTTATTATGACTTTGCTTTTAAGGAAGAATTTTCCCATTTTAACCTATGTGTGAATAAAATCCCATTAAAATCTCACAAAAAAGTTTTATACAAGATTCTTTAAGCCTATGTACACAAAATGTGGTTCCTACATAATTTTTGCAAGGAGTGACCCTGTAAACGTTTGAAATCTATGCTAATACAATTTTTTCTCTTTAAAAATATAATAAATTATCTTTTTGAGTTAAAATTACCTATACATGCAAATGTAATTGTAATAATTTTCTGGATATATTCAACTGGATCTGTGCATTGGTTATCACTATGAACGCCTTTTAAAATTAGGCCCCAGGGACAGGAGTGCTTTACTAACCTGCAGTGGTCTCTGTTTTTCACTGCTCTTAGGAGATTTCAATCCACTTGTTTGCTGCTGTAAGAGAAGTTGTCTTGCTGCCTGAAGAGCCTAGAAGTAAAAAGGGAACAATATCTAAGTATTTTGTTAAAAGTTAAATTGATGACTAGTTAAATTTGGTTAATAGTAAAAGGCTTCAGTGTATAAAAATCCACATCTTCCTTTCTAGAGATAATCATTATTCTTTTTCTTCTAAGATGCAAAAAAAATTTTTTTTCACGAAACGCAAGTATATAACTTTACTCAAAATCACGGAGATGCATGTAATACTGCAGGAAATAAAGTTAATTTGTTTAAAGTGCTTAAAGAAGAAAAATCATAAACTGCATCAATAACCTCATTTCCACAAGGAACTTGTCTTTGAGTGTTCAACTAAATGCCCACTCCCTTTTAAATTATCATTCAATATGCATTTTCATATTACAATTTTGAAGCAAAAGCATTAGACTTCAAGTGTTACCGGAAGCTGTAATTAAATTTGACAAATCAACATCAGATTATCTTGAAAGTGAATTAATAAGGATTTTCACTAAAGATTAAAAACACTTTTTTGTACTTACAATTCAAGGGGAAACCTCTCCTTTGACAAAATAAAGTGCAGTTTTAATGCCAAATAAAATTGAGTGGTTTTCATTTGCATTCTTAGCAAAATCAGAGAACAAAGAAATTACCACTCAACCAATCAGGTTTGTTTCTATGTGTGACAGAATACCAATCAAAATAGAAGATGTTTTCACTTATTTTTATGTTTTCTTTCCCACTCAGGGAAACAAAACTTAACATAAGAAATTAATGTAAGCATTTCATTTACTGGAGGAGGAACAGTTTGGTGAATACTATACAAAGTTATCATATAAAAACTAGTGCCATAAATGCATATTAAATTGTTTTAAAGGTAGCAGCCTAAACTAATTAAAAAAAAAATTTTAAAAGCTTTTATTTAAAAATTTATTTTCTCTGTCAACAATTAAGTTCAATGAACACTAGTGATAAAATGTTTCAACACAAAACTAAAATAAATCATTGCCCTACTCTTCACTATTTTAAAATACAAGATACATTTTTCATAATGAGAAAAACAGCGTTAGATCAATATCCTTCTGTAATAATTAAGATTCTCAGCTGATCAAAAGTACAATTTTGATTGGAATCAATGATCTGGTTTTTAAGAGAGTTTCCAGTATCCATGACAACAGTTGCTTTGACAAGATGTGCATATGGCATTACACTGCCAGCTGGTGTGAACAATGTTTGAACTACTGCATTGAGATGCTGAGCAAACAGAAAAAGTTGCCACGTCTTAACCCTCAGGGAAGGCAGTCATCCCCTGATCAATTATGAAAAGACAGAGAGAGGGCTGCTACAGTCTGGCTCCAAGCAAGTTTTCTGAGAAGGCAGGCAGGCATAGAAACCAAAGTAAACAAACTGAATGCACTAGCACCATCTCCTAACAACATTGATTTGTCTTCCCATAGCAGGATCTGGCATAGTTTGTAAAGCACACTTTTTACATTTGGAGACACAGTTACTCACAACAATCTTCTTTTGTTTTTTAAACTTTTCAAGTAATTACAAGTCAACCTAAATATTTCTAAGGACGGCACATACCAGTGAACTCAGGCAATTTATTATAGGGCTCAGTTTGAAGAACAAACAAATAAATAAATAATTCCATGATTATTTTATTATCACAAAGCTCACTAAAAATTTTCACTCAGTATTCCAAATAAGATAGTTTTCTTCCTTTAATTGCAACTGATAAAATAACTACAAGTGAAATTTTTCAAATGGAAATGACTGTAATGTGACCTAGGCTGTGTCTATGTGAAACTCTCAAAATAAAAATATCAGTTAATTACTTTTCCTATAGATGCCAAAATCCGCAGGAAGTTAGCCTAATTTTTTCCATGTAATTGTTTTTTCCCTTCGAGTTGATTAGTTTATTTTGTATGTCTACAGACTTATCTTATATTAAATTCTGCAATCCTTTATTATTCTTGAGGGATTCTAATGAACACAGTTTAGAATCTTGGAATCATGAATGACTAGAACTAAAGCAATCTTAGAAATCATCTAATCTGACCACCTTACTTTAGCAAATGAGAAAAATGAGGCCTAGAGTAATCAATTGCTTTGTTCAACATCACAAAGCAATTTTTGCATGCTTTGTTCAAGGTCTCTTGGCTTCCAGGCCAGAGTGCATTCCATTGCATCATATTGTCTCTATTCTGTCAAAGGATCATTAGATAGCAACAAGTAAAATTCTAGTGAAGGAGAATGTATGACACCATAACGAATTATTCTTTACCTAAAAACAAAGCATAGCTAATTTTCAGAATTTAAAGAGAAAATGACAACATAATCTTTTTCTGTTTTGAATCTGCAAGTAAATACAACATCTGTCACAGGATATATACCGTTGTATGGCTAAATATCCCCACATACTTACCTCAGATTTCATTACATATTCCCCCAATGCCTAATGGAGCTCTAACCTCTTGATATCCTGATCATCTGATCAGTTATTTCTAATTAAATTGCAGAATTCTAGAGCTGGACAAAACCTTAGAAATTGTCTAGTCTAGTGCTCTCATTTTGTAGACAGATAGCTGAAGAATCAGTACTATGATGACTTGATTAAAGTTACAAAGCAGTAGAGAGTCTGATCAAAAACTCAGGCTCATCTCTCAAGCCTACGACCCTATCCATTTCATTGCCCTGCATTCTATGAGGGTACTTCAAAAAGTTCATGGAAAGATTCAGATTACGTTTTAATTCTACTTTTCCATGAGCTTTTTAAAGTACCCTCATATTCATTCAACTCATCCCAAACAAGTGACCAAACATTGAGAATAGGTAAAGACCCAATGGCTATAGAAAAACACAGGAAAATTAGATATATTAAAACTTCTACTCATCAAAATATCACTAGCCAAAAGCATACATGTACATTGTTAGTAAAGGAGTGATAATAGTAATAGGACACCACAAGACATCTGGCTAAAACAGGCTTCTGCTTTTAATGCACTTTGGTTTTCACATGAATTTATAGTTATCTTTAAAATAGTTGATCATCTCTCAATACAAACTCTGAATGAAAAATAACTACTTGCCCATTTCAACATTCTTTTGGTAGTAGAGATTGCTACAGTCAACATAGGAGATGGGAGAACAAAAACAATTCTAAGAGATCAGGAATAATTTAAAACTCATAAGCAGAAATCTCTGGCAGTTTGCATTCTAAGTGCATGCATCATATGACATTTTATTTCCAGTATTCTGGATAACACTTTAGGACTGAATTTCAATAAACAATTGCTCAGAGACATTTAGTTCATCTTTGCAATTTATTATGGTTACTATTCAAAAAGATGAAATATTATGACAAAAAACTCTTCCAGCAATATAAGGTGTTAGGTGTCAAATTACGTAAATATTAATTTGAAAATCACTTACCATTTCTATCGATAAACAGAAAAGATAAATTCCAGGGCCATTCATAAAGTTCTATGAGCCATTTAAGTATTTATATGATCAACCCATTCCCAAAACTAATTGAGAACAAAAGGCAAAAGTTGTTTACAAAATTTCCTTTTATAATGACCGAGTCTGATTCAAATGAACAACATGAGAGAGATTTCTAAAGGCAGCCAGACCATATCTAGTTTCCAAAAACACATTTGTTTTGAATTAAGGATGCACTTTACTTAATGAAGTTATCTAATTTTAGTAAAGCTAAAGAAAATTAAAATAAGGCATTTTAAAAACTGAAATCAGATTAAATTAAAATATTTTGAAAAAAGGAATAAAAGTCTTTATAATCAACTAAAAGTACACATTTTGTTAGTCCGCAAAGGTGTGGGAATGTGCATGTTTTCTGCAATTTAGTGTATTTTGCTCCAAAATACTTATTGCAAATATCATTTCTAACAGTTAGTATGTAATTTTAACTAAACTTTTGTAAAAAAAAAAAAAAAAAAAAAAAAAAAAGCAAAGTTGGAGCATATCCCTCTTCGCTAGTAATGAACCTCAGAGTAATTCTAATGAGTAGGTCATTGTGCGAATTAACTTAGAGTGGAAACGTTTTGTAACCTGCCAGATAATTACTATTTTTGCTGAAGAACATTGAAAACTTTCACTACAAATAAAATTATTTGAGAATAGTTTAGAAATACCCACTGAAACCAAAAATGTTGAGTATGCTAAGGTTTATAAATAACTTTTTTTTTCAAAGTAAATATATGTATATTTTGGGAAAAAAAACAGACATCAGTCATATCTCTCCCCATAAAAATAGGAATGCTTAACCTATCCGCCTGTTGCATTTGAGACATTAAAATGAAAAATGACATCTATGCCCATTAATATCTTCAATGTATAAACAGCACAGCGTGACACATTCTTGAGAGCTGAAGGCTACAAAATCTCTCTGAAACATAAATAACAAAGCACTCAGAAGCATATTTGATGTTGATATTCATCTCTGAGAAAAACACTGTTGCCTAGGCTTCTTATGAAAATAGATGCAGCCCAAATGGATCTCCTGTAATTGGTTTCAGATAGCGAGGTCAGAAGAAATATGATACAAGAAACGATTATGTGGAACAGGCGAAACAAGAATGTTTACACAGGCACTCCCTAGTTATACTGACAAGGGGTGAATACTTTGCAGATAACCAGAACCAAAAAAAAAATGGCCAGCAAGACCTCTAGATTTTTGCTCCTCATACTCATATTTTAACATTTAACACATTATGTCTTTAACATGTTACTTTGAATACTGAACATAAAATAAGTTTTGAAACAGAATTTCATTTTGTAATTATTTTCCAAAGTGTGGTTGATAAAAAGTATATTCAGATCCTTCCACGAAGGGTATGAATTCCTATTGTGTCTGGTCTGCCTTCATATTATGTTCCCACTAAAGAGAATATACTGATAAATATAATCTGAAGTCTCATAATGCTATTTAATAGAAGAAAATTAATCATCTGATTGTCATAACCTATTTTCAAATAGCAGTCTATCAAAGTGAAATTATGCATCTGTAGCCATTGACCCTTCATTTTATCATGCTTGATACATAATTAGACTAAGTTTGTTACAAAATGCTAATTATTACAAAATATTTCTTAAAAATAATTGTTCGTATACAGTATCTATATTTTACATAAAGTTAGAAAATAAATGTGTGGATATATTGTATTTATATTGTGCATCACTACGGAGGCTAAATTGGAGAATCTAAGATCATTTTATAATGAGTGAGCAATTACTTATAAAGTATCCTATTTACCAATCAGATGTTGGGCATTTTTGGTTTAGTATTCATGATGTTAGGACAATCAAGTTATTGAATCTGTGATGGAATGAATCCTCAAGTCATCCTCAGAAGTAATAACAAGGTCCTCAAGGTGCAGGTCCAACCCAGTACTCAGTATATTCCAGTATGGCTCCAAACTCCCAGATGACCTCAGAAACCATTCCATGAATAAGCTTGTGATTTAACAGTAACTAATGGCTAAGGAGAGTTTTGTTTTTCCACATCTAGAATAATACACTCAGTCTAATGGGATGGACACATTCTCTTCCTCAGAGATGGCATTCCACAGGCTGCAGTAAATAATACCAAGTAGCCTTATTCATATCTCTATTTTTTTTGTTATTCTGTTGCTAATAATAATGAATTGCTAATGGAACATAAAGAAGAATACTACCATAATATTATCTATAAAAATACTAAAAACAATTCTGGTTCATTTATTAACGAATTTTGTCCAAATTTAAAATTCTCAACTATGAAAGAGTAAAATAAATTGGAATCCATTTTATTAAAATTAATGATTTCATACCCTCTCTTTTGCATGGTACATGTTCCAGAAACTACAATGATTTATGTACATTCTGTGATTTCTCTTTCTGTTATAAAATATATTTTATTTTTCCTAAACATACTTTGGACTTAGCATACTTTAGCAGTTTATGTTTTCATTATGAGGCCAGTATCATCTTTTGTTTGGATATGGATTAAAGATTCATTACTGCTATATTGCTCTAATTTCAACTGGTATATTAGATGTTAACTGAAAATCAGGCTAGCTGGTTAGCTCAGTTTGAGTGTAGCCTTCTAAGACCAAAGTCACAGGTTCAGATCCCCACACCAGCCAGCCATAAAAACACCACCACCAAAAAAACCACATTACATGTTAACTGAAAATACACGTTACTAAATTATTGTATAATATCTGAATGTATAATACTATTTGAATCCTCTGTTCTGGATTTCCTCTTCAATTAAAAGTAAGATTGCTAAAGAGGTAGTTTTTGGGAAAATGTTTAGAAGAATAAAGTCCAGAAAAATTACTTGTCATTACAAAGTCTTGTGAGTATGTTCTAGATTTCCAGCAAAGAACTAAGCACAGCACACTTGTGGTAGGAGGATTGACATAACATTGTTTCTGCCTTCAAAGAGCTTACTGTCTAAGAAACATCTAGTTCAATGTCAAATACAATAAACAATATTTCAAGAATGTTTCAGAAATTTGTACGTAGAAGAAATTATTTTCAGTTGGGGAGTACAAAGAAATTTTTAT
Source organism: Cynocephalus volans (assembly GCF_027409185.1). Lineage (NCBI taxonomy): Eukaryota > Metazoa > Chordata > Mammalia > Dermoptera > Cynocephalidae > Cynocephalus > Cynocephalus volans. Next base: position 40,941,508 of record NC_084465.1, read on the forward strand.
GAAAGATATAATATTCGGGCTGGACTTATATGGGAAATATTTTATCTTGTGGAGATAGATGATAGAAGGCCATGCCAAGTAGAAACAAAGAAAATGTGGGATGATATACAGTAAAAAGAAAATGGTAAATCTTGCATAAAGTATAGGCTTAGTTTAGGCACTAGTGGTACATGATGAGAAGGTTAGTTGGGGCTCATTACTGGCTATAATTAAACAACAAATGCCAAAGAATCTTGATGTTATTTAGCAGGTAAGGGCAAACGTTGCTGAAATCTGGAAATGAGGAGGGGAAGCTGGCCCAGGACAATATTGAAGTCAGGTTGTGAAGAATAGATGATGCGTAATGAAGACAGTGAGGCAAGATAGAGGTAAAATGACCAGGGAAGAGGTATGTGGAACTGTCCAAATGAGAGGTAAGAATAATAAGAATCATGTTAGTTGAAAATAAGAATTAACAAGTGGTACTGTCAAAGCAGGAGGAGCAGGACTGAATAACTGAGGACTGGGTAAAGGCCAGGAAGGAACTGATGATGACTCCAAAATTTTAAATCAAAGGTAACAGAAACTGTCCCACCATTGGAAAGGGAAAATCAGATTATAAAACACAGGCTTTGGGGAGATGATGCTTGTTATCTACTGACAGAAAAACCAAGAGAAGATTTCTTTAGTAGACAGTCACTAATGCAGAGCTCTAGGTAGAGAGTGATCAGGATGACAAGAGATTCCCAAAAGTGAGAGATAGATGGGTAGTTAAAGCAAAGGGAGTTCATTAGATTACTGATAGAGAGAATAAAGAGAGGAAGAATTAAGACCCAAAACTTTGGGAACATTCGTTGAGAGGAGGTGAGGAGACAGTGAAAATGGAAGACAATGAATTTTGAGGAGATCATAGTAATAGAAGTCAAAAAGACTTCCAGAAAATGTTAAACATAAAATTACCACATGACCCATTAATACCATGCCTAGGTGTACATATACCCAAGAGAAATAAAAACACATGACTCACAAAGAGTTGTACATAAATGTTCATGGCAACATTATTTATAATATCCAAAAGGTGTAAAGAACCCAAATGACATCAGCTCATGAATGGATAAACAAAATGAGATATATCCATATAGTAGAATAATAATTGGTCTTAAAAAAAGAATGAAGTGTTCACATATGCTATAACATGGAGGAAACTTGTAAACATGATGCTAAGTGAAAGAAGTTAGCAATGAAAGATCACGTAGTGTGTGATTTCATTTGTATGAAATGCCCAGAATAGGCAATTCCATAGATTAGTGGTTGCCAGGGGCTGAAGGGAGGGAAGAATAAAGTGTGACTGCTAGTGAGTATGGGATTTTTTAGGTGCTGAAAACGTTCTGCAGTTAGATAGTGGTGATGGTTGCACAACCTTGTGAACATACTAGAAACTGCTGAATCGTGTACTTTAAAAGAGTAAATTTTAAAGTATGTAAAGTATATGCCAATAAAGCTGTTACACAAGGGTACTTCAAAAAGTTTGTGGAAAAATAGCATTAAAAGATAATATGAATCTTTCCATGAACTTTTTGAAGACCCCTCATATATTTAAAAAAAGAATTAAGAATAAAGAGATGATATTTTCAAACACCAAAAAACTTAGAGGCTAAAAACTGATAAAAGTTCTTGTTGATCTGATAAATATGACCTTTCAGATATCGGTTCTCATACAATCCTGAAGTAGAAGTTAGATTGCAGGGAGTTACTGGAGAATAAATGGGGGAAAACCAGGACAAGGAATACAAATAATTTTTTGTATTTGATTTTTATTTTAATTTGTTTTGATAAGTTCTGTGAAAACCAAAATAGAAGATAATTTTAGTTTGATAGGTTTGTTTGTTATTTGTCTGAAATACAGAAAACTTGATAATGAGCTTAATAAATAGTGAGGAACAGAAGCTGCAGGGAGATAGGGAGTTGAGAAAGTCTCTAGAGGGAACGGAAAGGACTAAATCAAGGGTGGGAGCAGTGATAGTTTTGTGTAGAGAAGAAACACATCTTCCTCTGAGACAGGCTAAAGAGATGAGAAGATAAGTGTCTTTTTTTGTTGTTATTGGACATGCAAAGTTAGGAAAGGGAGAGTTCACAATGGATGGTTTCAATTCAGAAACTAAGGGGGTGGGATTATTTACTGAGAATGAGAGAGATCGGAATTTAAAAAGAAGCAAAAACTAAGGGAGCTTTTCTGTCACTCTTCTGAGAAATACACCTGATGAGTAAAAACATCGTTTGAGTATGAAATGTGTATTTACTGCATTTATAATGTATGTGTAAATCCGTATACATTGATGACATATAGCTATATGGATGTCTTCTTCCAGAATGTTGCTTCCAGAATTCAAGAACTACCTACTTTCCTACTGTTCTAATTTGATGTCATCACTTGTTAGTCAGTCTTTTAAAGTTTTAACCTGTCCAAGGGGCCTGGCACCTCTAATTATATCAAGGTATGAGAGAATAAATCACTTAGAATATGCGAGCATGCTATGTTATTGTGTATTCTGAGAATGGGCTATATTTAGTTTTTAAAAGACAGGAAAAAAATATATATATCTGTGATGCTGCTACTATTGGCATAGTTGACTATTCAAAATCTTCCATTTGCAGCTGGGAGAGAAAGTGTGAGGTAATGATACTGACTAGATTTCAGAAGACATCTTTTGCCTCTTATTATTGATGAATGTGGACTACTTAATCACATTGAAATTTAATTTTCTCATCTATTAAGTTAGGTTAATAATACTTAATTTTGCCTATAGGTGATTTGTGAAATCAGGACAGATAATGTATTTGAAAGTATTTAAAACGCTAAAGTATAAAGTAGTGTTATTCCAAGTGAAGATTTTTGAAATTAAATAATTCCTCCAGTGGATATCAGTTCTTCCAAGAATATGATACTAGTCATTTGAGACTGACTCCTGATTTTTAGCTTTATAGTGAATTTGCTAAATAGGCATGTACATTTTAACTAATGGGTCTGGTATGCTGTAATTTCTGAAAGTTCACATCAATATTTACTAAGTTCTCTGCACTCTGTTCAAGGAGGAAAACGCCCCATTGGATAGGAAGAATATCTTAATTGCTTCATGTTCTATGATATTTTGACAAGCTGTATTTTAATCTCCTCTGGAACTTTGAGGGGAAAGGTATCTAAGTTCATGAATGTACTTGGGAGATACAACCCCTCCTCCCCCAGTGCCACATCTCCAGATCTGCATGAATATGCAATATACCCTACTCTATAGGATCACCTGTTCTCAAGGATCTTTTACAAAAATGAAGAAAAGGAAAATTAGCATTTATTAAGCGCTCATTATAGGCTAGTTAAAATTCTAAATCTGTGCATATGCTATCTCATTTCATCCTCAAAACACCCTTATCACAGATGTGTAAATCAAGGCACAGAGTTCTTTGGTTATATGTCCAAGCTGTTTCACAAAGCCTTGATGTGGCATGAGAGATTGGAACAACTATCTGGCTGACTTTGAAGCTCATGCTCTTTCCACAAGGGGCAGTCAGGAAGACTATATTACTGAAGGGACTTTTATACAGTAAAAGGCTGGAGTAAAAAACTGTTTGGAGTACAAAGAGAACAAAATAAATTCTGAGTCATTTAACGATATTGCTAGTTACACCAACTAGAACAACATAAGGAATTCCAAGAACTATTCAAATTATTTTTCTTTTTTCTTATTTTTTGTAAGGAGAATTAGACATATAAAGTTATATTCTAAAGTGATTTTAGTCTCCTTAAAAGACATCACAGCTCTGTTTACAACAGCCAAGACACAGAACCAACCTAAATGTCCGTCAATGGATGACTGGATAAGGAAAATGTGGTATATATATATATATATATACCATGGAATACTACTTTGCCATAAAAAAGAATGAAACTCTCCCATTTATAACAACATGGATGAGCCTGGAGAAACTGATGTTGAGTGAAATAAGCAAAGCACAGAGGGATAAATACTGCAGGTACTTGCTAATAAGTGGGAGCCAAGAGAGAAAGTAGGAAGGAAGGAAAGACCACAGTGTTGCATTGGACTTGCAGAGGGAGAGAACATACCTTGGGATAAAAGCGGAATTGGGGGGCAGGTGGAGGAGGAGGGAGGTTGGGGATAATTGGTTGGGGGACATGGGGTACAAACATAATTTGTGGTAAGGTGCATGCTGCCAGTACGGATCTGGCCTTCACATCTTGGGCATGATGGGTTACAATTAGCTTTGTATCTCATGAATATTCATAACCCCCCCAAAAAAAGACAGTATTTCTGAAGTTATTATGCACTTGATTCAGGATATTGGTTACAGAGAAGAAGCCAATACTAAAGACAAATAAAATTCAATAATCATCTATTGCAACCAAAAACAAAACAGTATCACCTGCTAATAATTATTAAATAATAAGTACTATTTTTTAGTGGAGTTAGAAGTAGAATTTCCAGATAAAATAGAAGATGCCCAGTTAAATGTGAATTAATTTTTATTTTTGTCTGCTAAATCTGGCAACCCTAGTTAGAAAAAGTAAATATTTCAGAATGTTGCCAAGATACCAGGATTTTTATAATGCTTTTCATTTAAAGGTAAAAATACTACTCATTTCATCAGTAAAAATGTTTTTTAGTCCTCATGAGTAATGAAGTAATCTTACCTATATTTAAACAGGTTATCTAGCGGAGTGACTAGAGGGCTGGGCTACTTTCCTATGAGAAGAAATACTCACAAGGCTACAAATGATCAGCTAAAGGATAAGGTGGATTGCTCCAAAGAAACATTAAGTGCGCATGTTTTTGAAAAAGCCAGATGAAGAAAAGCAGCAGACCAGTTTCTTTTAGAGTTCACATTCTAGCTTCCTGCAATTGAAGGCACAGAATGAGAAAAATGCAAAGCTTTGGTTCTCTACTAGTATTTACCCTTCCTTTAGCAATGTTGAGGATCAGTAGCCAGGAATCTTGAGGCAAAGATTATGACCCTGCTTGGCACCAAGGGGAGGAAATGCTACAGCAGATCTAAAGGAAAGAACCTTGAGACAGAGAGCTCTGCACACTTTACCCAGATGCTAACTAGACCAGCCCCAGGGGAGGAAAGGGATGGGGTGAGCAAAGCCATGTGACAAGAGAGAGGCCTTGACTAGTGGAGGTACAGTCGTGGTGGGTTCAGAACCTCTAGTGGAAAGTCCCTAAAGCTAAAATTAGAGTGTTCGTAGAAACAAAGTGACAAGTTGCCAAAGAGGCCTCAGAAATTCCAAGTTCCAGTCTCAGCATCATTCCCAGTTTCTGTAGGATCTCATCCCTATCACTGATGAACTCTGAATAAATCTTTCTTCCAAGTTTACAATCTACTAGTCTTACAGGGCGATCTAAATAATTAAACATAAAGCTCATTGAAGATAGAAAATGCTACTCATTGACAACCGATTACTGAAAAAGTATTTCAATTATTCCAAAATATTTATTAAATGAGTGAAAGAAGAAATGTATTTATATTAAGATCATAGAATTTTGTATTTTTAGGCTATGTTATTTATAATGTAAATTTTGAAGTACACATATACCAGAGTAATATTTTCAAGCTAATTTGCAAAGATAGATTTAACAGATCTTGGGCAAACTCACCTTAAGGAGGAACAGTGGGTATTTCTATTTTCTGTTCCAGCTATTATCAAATTTAGGTTAGATTACCTTCAGTATAAATGTGGTGAATTGGAATCATTAACATTATAATGTGATATGAGTGTGCTTATCGATAAAATAATATATAATTTAATGGTGATAATAGTCATAACCTTAATACATCAGTAAATACATCTATATAATTTTTATGAAGTCTTCTGGTCTTTTCCCCAAAACATCTCCCCAAGTACCCTGAATTTTTAAAATCTAACTTTATCAAAGAGGTTATAATGTATTTCTGATTTCAAAATAATTTCTTTATTTAATTATGTGTGATATGATTCTTGTAGAAAATATGGCAGTGGTAGTTATTTTTCAGGAACCAAACCCAGTACTCCCTTGAGAATTTCTTGTAAGTGTGGTGGTGTGGTAGTGAAATCCCGCAGTTTTTGTTTGTCTGAGAAATATACTATTTGCCCTTCATTTCGGAAGGATAGCCTTGCAGGGTAGAGTATTCTTGGCTGGCAATCTTTGTCTTTTAGTATTTTGAATATATCATCCCATTCCTTTCTGGCTTTTAGGGTTTGTGATGAAAAGTCTGATGTTAGCCTGATTGGGGCTCCCTTATAGGTGATCTGATGCTTCTCTCTTGCAGCTTTTAAGATTCTCTCTGTGTCTTTGAGTTTTGCCAATTTGACTATAACATGTCTTGGAGAAGACCTTTTTGACTTGAAGCTATAATAACCAAAACAGTATGGTACTGGCATAAAAACAGACACACTGATCAATGGAATAGAATAGAGAATCCAGAAATCAACCCACACACCTACAGCCATCTGATCTTTGACAAAGGCACCAAGCCTATACACTGGGGAAGAGACTGCCTCTTCAGCAAATTGTGCAGGGATAACTGGATATCCATATGCAGGAGAATGAAACTAGACCTATACCTTTCACCATACACTAAAGTCAACTCAAAATGGATTAAAGAATTAAACATACACCCTGAAACAATAAAACTTCTTAAAGAAAACATAGGAGAGACACTTCAGGAAATAGGACTGGACACAGACTTTATGAATACGACCCCAAAAGCACAGGCAACCAAAGGAAAAATAAACAAATGGGATTATATCAAACTAAAGAGCTGCTGCACAGCAAAAGAAACAATTAACAGAGTTAAAAAACAACCAACAGAGTGGGAGAAAATATTTGCAAAATATACATCTGACAAATGATTAATATCTAGAATATACAATGAACTCAAACAACTTTACAACAAAAAAACAAGCAACCCAATTAAAAAATGGGCAAAAGAGCTAAGCAGGCATTTCTCTAAGGAAGATATACAAATGGCCAACAGATATATGAAAAAATGCTCAACATCACTCTGCATCCGGGAAATGCAAATCAAAACTACACTAAGATACCATCTCACCCCAGTTAGGACGGCTAAAATCCAAAAGACTCTGAACGATAAATGCTGGCGAGGTTGCAGAGAAAAAGCAACTCTCATACATTTTTGGTGGGACTGCAAAATGGTGCAGCCTCTATGGAAAATGGTATGGAGGTTCCTCAAACAATTGCAGATAGATCTGCCATATGACCTAGCTATCCCACTGCTGGGAATATACCCAGAGGAATGGAAATCATCAAGTCGAAGGTATACCTGTTCCCCAATGTTCATCGCAACACTCTTTATAGTAGCTAAGAGTTGGAACCAGCCCAAATGTCCATCATCGGATGAGTGGATACGGAAAATGTGGTACATCTACACAATGGAATACTACTCAGCTATAAAAACGAATGAAATACTGCCATTTGCAACAACATGAATGGACCTTGAGAGAGTTATATTAAGTGAAACAAGTCAGGCACAGAAAGAGAAATACCACATGTTCTCACTTATTGGTGGGAGCTAAAAATAAATAAATCAATTCACACACACACACAAAAAAACCGGGGCGGGGGGGAGGACACAACAACTACAATTCCTTGAAGTTGATACGACAAGCAAACAGAAAGGACATTGTTGGGTGGGAGGGGGGAGAGGGAGGAGGGAGGGGGGGCTTGGTAATAGGCCACAGTAATCAACCACATTGTATATCGACAAAATAAAATTAAGGAAAAAAAATAAAAATATATATAAATAAATAAATAAATAAAAAAGAAAATATGTATATAAATAAAAATTTACAAATATCTACTTAGAAAACGGTGCCTTTGATAGATATCAACAATTTAAGAACCAGAAGGTAGGAAGGCCCAGGATAGCTTATCGCTTGTAAGAAATGACTTGATAGGAAATAAATTTCCTAAAGATGAGTATCCCTCTACTGTTTTGTTTTTACTCTCTATAACAATGAGACTTACGTCTGGGAGGGGAAAAAAAAAAAAAGTTTCTCCCTCACCAGTTTTTGTAACAAGATTTTGTTAGTGGCCTACTTGTTGAAGATGCACGTAAAATCCAAAACCAAAGGGCAAGCCTCTGTATCCTACATTAGCACATGCAGCATTTCCATTCAAAAACCTAATTCACCTGAAAATCTTATTTGTTAGGTGAATACATTTAATTACCCTCAAAATCTAGTACCTTAAACTCCTTAAGGGCTGAAAGTCTTTCTAAATAATCTTTATGTCCCCAAGAGTGCAAAGTATAGCAGCTTGCACCTAGTCATTCTAAAGATATTTCATCGAAAAGTATGTTTCTTTAGACATTTCTAAACTTGTAAAACACATAGACAGCTTAGCAGTTTCCAGATATTTGAGACGTAACTTATATATGAAGTGGAGAAACTAATATTCCCTCCAGGAACCATCACAGTGCCTTATACATGGTAGGTCCTCTACAGACCTTTACACTGATGGCTCTTGAGGATTGACTAGTGATCTACAATAACAATAATAATTAAGATTTTTTTCTCTTTATCAACTTAAACTTTTAAAAACTTTATCCACATTTTTTTCACAATATATTCTTTATTTCTTTCATTATATTTTTTAAAGTCAAAATTCAAAAAATTACAATTGATAGTTGGAAAGCTTTATCTCACTTTCTCCAGTTAAATTCCTTCAATTATTTTAGGTAAATTTATCTGCCTTTTAAGCATGGGTCTAGAAAAAGAATCTGCACATAGATGCATATTTTTATTATTCAGTGTAAGGATTTGTTTGCATGAAAATGTAAATACTTCTCATGCTTTTTTCAGATTCAGTTAACTATGGAATTAGAATTCTATTAAAATCTTTTTAATATTTACTGATATCAAGGTATATCTAAAGAAGTACTCTATGTAAAAGAATCATTCAGTTAGGCAAAGGCCATGTAGTTGTCTTGAATTAAAAATAGAAGTAAATTAAACTTTTGCAAATTTTGCTTTTTAAGTGATGTCACAATGAACTTTCTTACAATTCAGCCTTGCAATTATCTCCCAAAAGTTTGATTGTTGGGGAAAATCATATTCAGAGACCAAATTTTGATACACATTATCCTAATGCTCCTCCAGAATGATTGCATCCATTGCAATCCCACCACCATTTATGAGAAAGCCTATTCCTTTATACTCCATGCTGTGTATTATCACTCCATTTTAGTCTTTTCCAAACTAATGGGCAAAAATATTTCATTTTAATTTGCTTTGCTTCCTTTATTAGAAGTTGATGTTTTAAAAAACATATCCAATGGCTGTAGGTGTGTGGGTTGATTTCTGGATTCTCTATTCTATTCCATTGATCAGTGTGTCTGTTTCTATGCCAGTACCATGCTCTTTTGGTTATTATAGCTTTGTAGTATAGTTTAAAGTCAGGTAGTGTTATGCCTCCAGCTTTATTTTTTTGGTTCAGCATTGCTTTGGCTATGCATGGTCTTTTGTTATTCCATATAAATGTCTGGATATCTCTTTCCATTTCTGATAAATATGTTATTGGAATTTTGATGGGGATTGCATTGAATTTGTATATCACTTTGGGTACTATGGACATTTTCACTATGTTGATTCTTCCAATCCAAGAGCATGGAATATCTTTCCATCTTCTTGTATCCTCTCCAACTTCTCTCAGCAGTGGCTTGTAGTTCTCATTATAGAGATTTTTCACATCCTTGGTTAACTCAATTCCTAAGTATTTTATGTTTTTGGTGGCTATTGTAAATGTTGTTGCAAGCTTTCTTGATTTGTCTTTCTCCATGTTCACTATTGGAGAAAAGAAATGCTACTGATTTTTGTGTTGATTTTGTATCCTGCTACTTTGCCGAAATCATTAATCAACTCCAAGAGTCTTTTGGAGAGGCTTTAGGCTGTTCAATATATAAGATCATGTCATCTGCAAACAGGGACAGTTTGACTTCATCTTTTCCAATCTGGATGCCCTTTATTTCCTTCTCTTCTCTGATTTCTCTGGCTAGTACTTCCAACACCATGTTGAATAAGAGTGGTGAGAGTGGGCATCCTTGTCTAGTTCCTGTTCTTAAAGGAAAAGCTTTCAGCTTTTGCCCATTCAGGGTGATATTGGCAGTGGGTTTATCATATATGGCTTTAATTATGTTGAGATACTTTCCATCTACACCTAACATATAGAGGGTCTTTGTCATGAATGAATGTTGAATTTTATCAAATGCTTTTTCAGCATCTATAAAGATGATCATATGGTCCTTGTGTTTGATTTTATTAATATGGTGGATCACATTTATTGATTTGAGTATGTTGAAACAACCTTGCATCCCTGGGATGAATCCCACTTGATTGTGGTGTATAATTTTATGTATGCTTTGCTGTATTCTGTTAGCTAATATTTTACTGAGGATTTTTGCATCTATATTCATCAAGAATATACACCTGTAGTTTTCTTTTTTAGTTGTATCTTTACCTGGTTTTGGTATCAGAGTGATGTTTGCTTCATACAATGAGTTTGGGAGATTTGCCTCTGGTTCAATCTTTTGAAATAGTTTGTAAAGAATTGGTGTCAATTCCTCTTTGGATGTTTGGTAAAATTCTGCTGTGAATTCATCTGGTACTGGTCTTTTCTTTGTTGGGAGCCTTCTGATAACAGCTTCAATCTCCTTTATTGTTCTGTCTGTTCAGATTTTTTATATCTCCTTGGCTCAGTTTTGGTAGCTTGTGTGTGTCCAGAAATTTATCCATTTCCTCCAGATTTTCAAATTTGTTGGCATATAGTTGTTTATAGTTGTCTCAAATAATTGCTTGTATTTCAGATGTATCACTTATAATATCACCTTTTTCATTTCTAATTTTTGTTATTTGGATCTTCTCTCTTCTTTTTTTAGTTAGTCATAGACAAAGCCATGCTGAGAAAAAAAAATTAAAGCTGGAGGCATAACACTACCTGACTCTAAGCTATACTACAAAGCTATAATAACCAAAACAGTATGGTACTGGCATAAAAACAGACACACTGATCAAAGGAATAGAATAGAGAATCCAGAAATTAACCCACACACATACAGCCATCTGATCTTTGACAAAGGCACCAAGCCTACACACTGGAGAAGAGACTGCCTCTTCAGCAAATGGTGATGGGATAACTGGATATCCATATTCAGGAGAATGAAACTAGACCCATCCCTCTCACCATATACTAAAGTCAACTCAAAATGGATTAAAGAATTAAATATACACCCTGAAACCATAATACTTCTTAAAGAAAACATAGGAGAAACACTTCAGGAAACAGGACTGGACAAAGACTTCATGAATATGACCCTAAAAGCATGGGCAACCAAAGGAAAAATAAACAAATGGGATTATATCAAACTAAAAAGTTTCTGCACAGCAAAAGAAAAAATTAACAGAGTTAAAAGGCAACCAACAGAGTGGGAGAAAATATTTGCAAAATATACATCTGACAAATGATTAATATCCAGAATATACAACGAACTCAAACAACTTTACAACAAAAAAACAAGCAACCCAATTAAAAAATGGGCAAAAGAGCTAAATAGGCATTTCTCAAAGGAAGATATACGAATGGCCAACAGACATATGAAAAAATGCTCAACATCACTCCGCATTCAGGAAATGCAAATCAAAACTACACTGAGATACCATCTCACCCAGGTTAGGATGGCTAAAATCCAAAAGATTCTGAACGATAAATGCTGGCAAGGTTGCGGAGGAAAAGGAACTCTCATACATTGTTGGTAGGACTGCAAAATGGTGCTGCCTCTATGAAAAATGGTATGGAGGTTCCTCAAACAATTACAGATAGATCTACCACATGACTCTGCTATCCCACTGCTGGGAATATACCCAGAGGAATGGAAATCATCAAGTCGAAGGTATACCTGTTCCCCAGTGTTCATCGCAGCACTCTTTACAATAGCTATGAGTTAGAACCAGCCAAATATCCATCATCAGATGAGTTGATATGGAAAATGTGGCATATCTACACATTGGAATACTACTCAGCTGTAAAAAAGTATGAAATACTGCCATTTGCACCAATGCGGATGGACCTAGAGAGACTTATATTTAGTGAAATGAGTCAGGCGCAGAAAGAAAAATATCACATGTTCTCACTTATTTGTGGGATCTAAAAATAAATAAATAAATTCACAAAAAACGGGGGGGGGAGAAGATATAACAATTACAATTCCTTGAAGCTGATATGACAAGCGAACTGAAAGGACATTGTTGGGAGGGAGGGGGGAGAGGGAGGAGGGAGGAAGGTTTCGGTAATAGGCACAATAATCAACCACATTGTATTTCGACAAAATAAAATAAAATAAAATAAAACAGTTCAAAAATTAAAAAACATATCCAACATCTATAACAAATATGCATATTTTTGTATATTTAACTTACACTTAGAATTAGTGAATTGAGTGGACCACTGTAGCAAATATTTCATTCATTCATTTATTCAAGTAATATTTATTAAGTCCTTACTCTGTAAGACACAGAGATAAACACGTGGATAAAACAGGCAATGTTCCTGTCTTCTCCGAGTTTGCAACTTAATTAGTGAGAAGTAAACAATTTCCTAATAGTGTTGATTTTAAGTCCTTTTTTTTTTTCATTATGTTACACACTACGTGACATGGATCACTAAACTGCATTGGTCATGCTCTGACTTTAAAACTAATTATCCACAATACAATAGATGAAAATAGTGTGAGGAAGAACTCTCCATTAGAAAAAAATATTGAAAATTACACTTGAATATCATGTGGCTAGTCATTAAGAAGGATGACTACATTTTGAAACATTAAAAAGTAATGTCATTGCATTCCAGGAGCAATTTTTATGTACAGTGAGAGACAAAACTATGAAAAAGCAAGTAACCCATAGGATTGATAAGAAGTAGTTACCGTATCCTGTGACAAAGAATATGCGAAAGTTTCTTTCAAAAAGTAGCTTTAAGTTTCTTGATATATAAAGCTTCTGCCCAAAGGAATAGCTATTGAAAGTAAGCTGTTTAACCACACATTTTTAAAGAGAATGCTTTCCAATTTAATGTTTCTCCTTTTTAAATTAATCATTTTGCCTTCATATTGGAAAGGAAGCATATGACAGAATGCTTATAGAAAGACGGGTAGTTAAACTGGAAATTAAAACTTTATTTCTGAGGGTCACATGGGGAAGATGCTTTGCAATCTTGGAGAAATCCCAAATGGCCTTTGCTCAAAATGGCCCTTTTCTTCCACTGTCTCAAAATATATTAAACCTCTCACAGAAGGGAGGTTTTGTTGCCCCCCGCAAAGTCTTCTGACGATTGCAGAATGACCTATTTAAGAACTGCACACATTCTCATGGAGGACACATTTTGGCAGTCTTTTGTAATTCTCTTCATTTACATAACTGGCACCTAACAGGCCACTCACCAGAGTGGAACAATAAGCTGTGCTTGCTCCGATCATCTTTATGTTGAAGTTATGCCGTTACACTGAATCCTGAGACGTGCTATTGTGAAGTCCCCTGGCATTTCTACTGCTATCACTCGTCTGTTGTTATAGGAGAACGCTTACTGCCAGAATCCTCTGGCAGAAACTCAATTTCTGAGTCCAATACTAATTCATTACAAAGTCTGCAACAGCTGGGACACCGGTATACACAAATGAGGCATTCTAAAATTTGAGGACAAATCCAAAATACACACTCAGGACCTTCCTGTGATTCCACAGCCATGGAAATAGCTATTAATTTTTTTTTTAAAGGATCATGTCTACATCTCACCCTGCCAACACCAAATGAGACCCCTGTGATTTGAGCCTCTATGGTAGTGCTACCTCTCTTCTCTTTTATTAAGAATTGTTTTAAGGGTCTCCACTATGCCATGTTTAATGTGTCTTGGAAACACAGGACAAGACAAGCAAGGTAGAGGATAACATAAAGAGCACCTTGAGCACTTCTATCCAGAGGGTCGTCGCCAGTCTGTGAAATAAAAAGGTGCTACAGAGCTGAGTTAGATAATAGGCACAGGCAAGAACAGAGGAGTAGAAGTACATAGTGCAAAGTAGGAAGTATGACAGTGATGAAAACCGTGACAAAGAGCAGTAGGACATTTTTAATTATTTCATTTCTATGGCTACTTACTTGACAAATGATATCAATCAGCTAATGAAGTGATTAATTCAACCAAAATTTTAAATTTCTTAGATTTAATGGACGTTGAGTTAAAAATACTACTACAGTTTTAGGCAACTCTTGGTAAACTACCTTAATGACACTGTGGTATCTATATGATATTTCACTGTCAAGCACTGTTTCTGTTAAGTTAGTCAATCAGTTCTCATTTGAGAAAAAATATAAAAATATTTTCATATACAAGGCAAATAAGAACACATTTCATAAATTTCATTGAATATTAATACACACTTAACTAACAAATACTGTGTGACGTATTAACCCTCTGCTTAAAAATTAAAATAATTATATTCCAAAATACATTACTTAAATTTATTTCATAACTCTATATGCACTAGTATGAAAAGGGGTGGAAAAAAACATGTGTAGACTTATAAATATAACAGATGTTCTTTCCTTGGAGTTACCTGAGATGTTTATAAAGTCAAGTTAAAATGAGAAAACGTGTTCACAATAGCTACAAAAATTAAAATACTTAGGAATAAATTTAATCAAGAGGTAAAAGATCTGTACATGGAAAATGATAAAACCTTGATGAAAGAAACTGAAGAAGACACAAATAAATGGAAAGATATCCTGTGTTCATGGATTGGAATGATTAATATTATTAAAATGTCCATACTACCCAAAATTATCTACAGATTCAGTAAAATCCTTATCAAAATTCCAATGATGTTTTTCACAGAAACAGAAATAATGATCTTAAAATTTGTATGAAATCACAAAAGACCTCAAATAGTCAAAACAGTCTTGAGCAAAAAGAACAAAGCCAAAAGCACCACACTACTTGATTTTCAAAATATACTATAAATCTGTGTAATCAAAACAGCATGATACTGGCATAAAAACAGACACATAGACCAATGGAACAGAAAAGAGAGCCCAGAAGTAAATCCATGCATTTACAGTCAATTGATTTTCAACAAAGATGCCAAGAACACACAATGGGGAAAGAACAATCTTTTCAATAAATGGTGGTGGGAAAACTGGATATCCACTGGATATCTCCTGGATATGCAGAAGAATGAAATTAGACCCTCATCTCATATCATATGCAGAAATCAACTCAAAATAGACTTAAAACTGAAAAGTAAGACCTAAAATGGTGAAACTACTAGTAGAAAACATAGGGGGAAAGCCCTGTAACATTAGCCTGGGTAGTGATTTTTAAAATATGAACCCCAAAGCACAGGCAACAAAAGCAAAAATAGACAAATGAGATTGCATCAAACTAAAAAGCTTCTGCACAGCAAAGGAAACAATCAACAGATTGAAGAGACAACTTACGGAACTGGAGAATATATTTGTAAACTATATATCTGATAAGGGGTTAATATATAAGGAACCCATACAACTCTATGGTAAGAACAAGTAACCCAATTTAAAAATGAGTAAAGAACCTGATAGACATTTTTCAAAAGAAGACATATATATGGCCAATAGGTACATAAAATAATGTTCAGCATCACTAATTATCAGAGAAATGCAAATTGAAACCGCAATGAGATACACCTCACACTTATTAGAATGGCTATTATCAAAAGAAAAAAAAATAACAAGTGTTGGCAAGGATGTGGAGAAAAGGGAAGCTTGTACACTGCTGATGGAAATGTAAATTAGTATAGCCATATGGAAAACAGTATGGAGGCTTCTTTAAAAACTAAAAATAGAATTACCATATGACCCAGGATTATACACGCATTACTGAGTATATAACTAAAGGGAATGAAATTAGTATGTTGAAGAGATACCTGCACTCCTACTGCAGCATTATTCACAACAGCCAAGATATTGGAATAACCTAAGTGTCCATCAATAGATGAATGGATAAAGAATATATGGAATGTACACACGATGGAATACAATTCAGCCTTTAAAAAAGGAGGAAATCCTGTCATTTGTGACAATGTGGATGAACCTGGAAGACTTTACATTAAGTGAAATAATCCAGGCACAGAAAGACAAATACCACATGATCTCAGTTACACGTGGAATCTAATAAAAGTAAACTCATAGAAAGAGAGTAAAAAGGTGGTTACCAGTCTGGGAGTTTGAGGGACTGGAGAGATGTTGGTCATAATTCACAGAATTTCAGTTAAACAGGAGGAAAAAATTCAAGAGGTCTCTTTTAAGTCATGGTGATTATAGTTAATGACAATATACTGTATACTTGAAAATTGCTAAGAGAGTAATTTTAAGTATTCTCACCACAAAAATATAGCGGGAGATAATGAATATGTTAATTCTTTTGATCTAGCAATTATACAACATATATATGTAACAAAACATCATGTTGTACACCATAAATATATACAACTTTTACTTGTCAATTAAAAAAATTTTAAATGATAACATTTTTACTCAGGCATAGCCACAATGTCACAAATATTTTCACATATTAGAAATAAATCCTAGTAATTTGGACCTCTGTTATGTCTTAAAATAGGAAATAGTTTGTCATTTGCTATATGTCCTTCATGATATATAAGAAAGGGAGATTTAACACTGAATGTTCCCAAGGGACATTTAAACAAAAAATTCTATTATATCAGATTCTAAAACTTAGGACTTTTTAGCTGAAATTTACCTTTAAAAAGTAATTGTTTATTCTGAAGATTTATGCTTAAATAGGATTTAAGAAAAAATGTGAAAAAATATTTTCTGTTTCCATTTTACTGCAGTTTAATCAAGATTTAATTCATAATTCATTACAAAATAATTTTTATTAGCATATTCATTATTACAAATTGTAATTATTCTTTATGCCCCTTACGCGACCAATCACTCCCTAACTCCCTCTCTTTCTCCCCCCATCTCTAGTGTTCTTAGGTTTCTTCTCTCCTTTCAAAAGTTCACCATATTATTGTGGTCTTTTCTTCCCTCTTTTTTCTTCTTTCCTTCCTTCCTTTCTTAGCTCCCAGTTATAAGTGGGGACATGTGGTATTTCTCATTCTGTGTCTGGCTTTATTTCACTTAATATAATTTTCTCCAGGCTCATCCATGTTGCTGAAAATGGCAGAAGTTCATTCTTTTTTATAGCTGAGTAGTATTTCATTGTGTATATATACCACATTTTCCTTATCCAGTCACCTGTCAATGGACATTTAGGTTGGTTACATAATTTTGCTATTGTAAATAAAGCTGCAATCAACATGGGAGTGCAGGTGTCTCTTTGACACGATTTCCATTCCTTTGGGTGTACACCCAGTAGTGGGATTGCCAGATCATATCACAGTTGTATCTGTAGCTGTTTGAAAAAAACCTTCATAATGTTTTCCATAATGGCTGTACTAATTTACAGTCCCACCAAGTGTAGAAGAATTCCCCTTTCCTTGAATCCTCATCAGGATTTGTTATTCTCCATCTTTTTAACTGGGGTGAGATGATATTGCAATGTAGTTTTGATTTGCATTTCTCTGATGACTAGTGATGTTGAGCATTTTTTCATGTACCTGTTGGCCATTTGTATATTTTCCTTTGGAAAATGTCTATTCATTTCCTTTGTCCGCTTTTTAATTGAATTATGTTTTTTTTTTCACTGTGTAGTTTTTTTGAGTTCCTTAGATATTTTGGATATTAATTTTCTGTTGGATGTATAGCTTGCAAATATTTTCTCCCTTTTTGTCTTTCCATTCTGTTGATTGTTTCCATTGCTGTGCAGAAGCTTTTTAGTTTGATATTATTCCATTTGTTTATTTTTTCTTTTGTTGCTTGTGCTTTTGGGGATATTATTCATAAAGTTTTTGCCCAGTCCTACTTCCTGAAGTGTTTCCCCCACATTTTTCTTTTAGTAATTTTATGGTTTCAGGTCTTACATTTAAGTCTTTAATTCATTTTGAGTTGATTTTGATATATAGTGAGAGGTACAAGTCCAGTGTCATTCTGCATATGGATGTGAAGGTTAATTCTAGGTGTCAGCTTGGTTAGATGAAGAAATGCTGAGAAACCTTGTAAAGCTATCTTTTTAGGTGTATCTGTGAGGGTGTTTCCAGAAGAGATTAGTATGAGAGTCTGAATGGACTGGGTCAGAAAGACCCACCCTCAGTGTGGGTGGGAAGCATCCATTCCACTGGGGGTCTAGAGAGAACAAAAGACAAAAGAAAAAGGTTAAGCTCTCTCTTGAACTGCTGGAGCTGGGATATGCTCTTCTCTCCTGTATGTGGATGTCAGAGCTTGAGAGTCTTCAGCTTTTGGGTTCCAGGACTTACACCAAGGACACCATCAGCTTCCCTGGTTTTGAGGCCTTTGGACGAGGACTGAGCTATGCTACAGACATCCAGTTATAGAAGCTTATTGTGGGACTTTTCTTCATAGTTGTGTGAGCTAATTCCCCTAATAAATCCCTATCATATAATTATAATATATCCTATTGATTTTGTCTCTCTGAAGAACCCAGACTAATACAATGGTTGTCCAATCTTCCCAGCACCATTTATTGAAGAGGCAGTCTTTTCCCCAATGTATGTTCTTGTTGCCTTTGTCAAAGATCAGTTGGCTCTAAGTATAGGGGTTGATTCCTGGGTTTTCTGTTCTTTCTGTTTTTATGCCAGTACCATGCTGTTTTGGGTGCAATAGCTTTGTAATATAATTTGAAGTCAGGTGGTGTTATGCCTTGGTTTTATTTTATTTAGGTTTTTTTTGCTCAGGATTGCTTTGGGTATTCAGGGTCTTTTATTGTTCCATATGAACGTTAGAATTGATTTTTCTATTTCTGTGAAGAATGTCATTGGTATTTTCATGGTGATTGCTTTGAATCTGTAGATTGCTTTGGGTACTATGGACTATTTCACAATGTTAATTCTTCCAATCCAAGAGCATGGTACGTTATGTGATAAATACTGAAAAACAAACCAATTTCTAGGGCTCTTCTATACAAAAACTTTGTTAAGAAAACTGCAAATCATGCTAAATTCTTATTTCAATTCACTAAGGGCATCTTCTTTAATGGTCATCAGAATCACACAGGAGGCTATTTTACAAAGAGAGAATCTTGGGCTCCACTCTCAGAGGTACTGATTTAATTAGGTTTGAGGCAGGGTCTAAGAATGTCTATTTTTTAAAAGCTACCCAAGTGATTCTGATTATTAGCCAAGTGTGATAACTATTGCTCTAGTAGGTAAAATTTTGATATCCTTACTAATTGACTTTTCTGACCATCATTGGTTCCATTTCCATTATATTTTGTTCACTGCTGAAGCTATGATGGCAGAATCAAACATTTTAAAGCTTAAAAAAGACTGAAAAATGTTTCATTAAATCCCTTCATACAAAACTGTGGAAGTAGGCCTAGAGAGATTAAGAAATTTATCAAGGTCATTTTTTTTAATAGTATTAATTTGACTCCAAGAATCCCAACTTTTTCTTCTATTTTTCTTACTATACCACTAGTTTTAAGGTGTATACATTAAAATTAAATTATGACTTATAAACAATTCAGATTATCTAATTTTCCATTTAGTCTCCAACAGACAACATCTCTTCTTCGTGACAATATTCCTTATTCCTTCCACCCTAGAGAAGCCTATGAGGAACTGCTGGGCAAATCTTTGTCCTGCTCCCCTCCTTCCTGCTGTGGAAAACGTCTCCCTGTGATGCCACGGGAACTGTTCCAAGGAGACACTTCAATCTAACTCACCTGTTGTCAGAACTAGAGGGCCTCAGAGATCTGGACTCAGACAGAAAGCATCCAGAGACTCCACTGTTATTATTTAAGTTACATTATGATCATAAATAAGCTTTTGAGAGTAGGTGTGGGATCATATACAACATTGTTTCTATGGGAACACAAATTGCTGTTTTTGAAAAATGGCATTAGAAATGGTTGTACGCAACAAAGCCTATTAGTAAGTATTAGTAAGTTTGGGACAGCCTGTTAGTGAACCTTAGCTAGAAAGCATTTACAAATGCACTTCTCTCATATCAATGCCTACACTTCTCTGTTAACTTTAAGAAGGGCCTACAATAACTTAAATTGGAAAAGCTGGTAAACATAAATTGTAAAAGGCACTAGAACATGATTTTTGACAAGTATAAAGCCAATAATCAATTATATTTAAAAAGAATAGCCAAATTATACTCAAAATCAAACCCTTAAGATATAATAATATAACAATTTTCAGATGACAAATAAATAATAAAGATATATAATATGATTAAGCATTTAAACTGTAATTTATTCTATTGGTTTACCATTTACTTTTGTTGTTTTCAGGGGATTTTTTTTTTTTTTTTTGGTAGGGAGAGAAACTAGTATTTTATGTCTATTACTGAAAATTAATTTCAGGAATTATAAAACAATAAAACATATGCAAAGTAAATGATTATACACAGTGAAATTTTAGCAATTAAACATAACCTTAAATTTATAGAAAAGGGTATGGCTTTCAAGAGAAAAATAATGTAAGTGAAACACCACAGTGGGAAATTCTTCTTTAAGGTTATTAATAAATTATTAATTTAATGTACCATTAACAAGAACAAATTTTATTTTGTACCATAACTCTCTAGCAATCAACCCCTAAGTTTAATTTCTTCTCTACTGCATTCCAATGAATATCCTAAGGCAAGTTGTCTGATAAATTCTCCTCTAAAGATTTGGCTGGTCTTTGGTTCTCCACTGAATTTATTCCTTTCCCCCTTCCACATACTCACTGATGCAAAAGCTTTCTGTTGCAGGATTCTTTCTTTGATTCATATCTCTCTTCATTGCACTAGCACACAACCAGTTTGTATCAAGAGACACGGAGAAATGTCAGTATGTATTTTTTAAAGTGCCCTTTATTCTATCTTTACATCCATTTGGTTCAAAAGATTACACATTTGTCAATGGAAAGTCTTAACTTAAGGAAAAGTTTGGAATTATAAAATCAACCTTGTAAGTTACGAATATGCCAAGTGAGCCCTTTCACACAGGCAAATGTTAAGTATGAATTACATCTTTGTTTCTATATTCTCCTAATCCTATTTTCATTTGCCAGCCCTCTTCCAACCCATTTCCTCTGCTTTGCTTTATCAAGCCTTAAACACTGAATAACTGTCAAAGCTATGCAGAGAGTAACTGGATAAAACAGACACTGGACATCAGAAATTTAACTATAAAAAGAGAATAACACATCAGTGATGGAAAATGAAAATCAGGACCAGTAATCAGAACAGCTTAATTACATGAGGCTGAAAATTTTGTTTCATCTCATTCAGCAGGTCTCATCTGTATACTCACTTTTAAACGTAAAAGTTTAAAATAGGACATAGCCACATGAGTCTCACCGCTTGTAAGCCATTAGTTTGAACGAAAATGGTGAGTTTCTCTTCCTCTGCTCATCATTCAAACATCAATCTTATTCCAGTTCGTATTCACCTTTCCTTTTACTTATTACCCTACGGCTGCGTCTCAGCTTTCTTTGCATGTCTTCTACCTCCCCCAATCTCAAAGCTTTTGCAAGCATCATCTTTTCTTCTCTTTTTTTCTTCCCTTCCCTTTTCTTTCCATCTCCCTCTACTCCCATTTGCTAGGTGCTCCTACTCATCCTCATGATCTTGAATACTTTCTATTTGCTAACCACATAGATTTATATCTCCAGTTCCCATGCCTCCCATGAACTTTCCATGTATGTCCATTTGCCTTGATCATGCCATTTGCGTCTCAAATATGAAATTTTTTATTTTTAATTTTTTTACTTTGAATATTCATGAGATACAAAGCTAACTGTCACTCCTCGTGTCCATGATGTGAGGGCCAGATTCAATTTATCAACTGTAATGATTATTATGAGCCTCTCTTATAAACAAAGCAAAACAAACAAAACACTGCTCTCTCTCAATTCGGCAATTTGGACTAAACCCAAATGTTGCAATCATCCTTGATTCCTCTTTATCTCTTACATCCCAACACCAGTCCATCAACGAAACCTCTGAAATGCATCCAGAATTTCTGAGGCTTCATACCACTTACACTGCAACCAGCCTAGTCCAAGCTCTTATCATTTCTTCCCTGGACTCTAATAATACCTTTCTACCCCATTTTCTCCTTTCACTCCCTTCAATATACTTTGCATACACAGCAGCCAAAATAAAATTTTTAAAACTTGAATCACATCATGTCAATTTCCTTCTCAAAGACCTCCAAGGACTTCCTATCTCACTTAAAATCTGTACATAAGCTGGCAAATTGCTACCTCCCAAGACTGAATTCCATACCACTACGTCCTTTGGTGACTCTGCCCCAGACATACTTGTCTCCTTGTTAAACCTCAAACAGAGAAAGCGTGCTTCCATTTCAAAGCCATCGTGCATAGCATTCCCTCTGCCCTCAGATACACAAGCCTTGCTCCTTTACTTCTTTAAGATCTCTGCTATAATGCTCCATCACAGAGGTATTTTTGACTGACCTATATACAAGAGTACCCATCTGTGACTCTATCCCATTAGCTTCCAGTTTTCTTTTTGTTATAGAATTTATCCCTATATTATAATATTTGCCTATTGGCCATCTGCCTAATTAGAATGTAAATTCCATGTCTGTTTTTGCTTGTGTAGACACACTCATATATATACACACACACATATATACGCACACATATATACACACTCCAGTGCTAAAAATAATGCTTTGCAAATGTAGGTGTTTAATAAATATTTGTCAAAAGAATAAATGACTATATATACTCCAAATTATTAGCTTTAGCTATCATATAATACTAAAGTCTCCCAATTCTCTATTTCTAGTCTCACTCAGCCTCTCCTCTAATATTCAGCGATTCAGAGCTGTATTTCTAACTCGTGAAAAATCCCTTCAATGGCTCACCTTTCTAAAACAGGATTAATAGGTCAAAAGGGAGGGCTGGATCTCAAAGCTCCATCCTTTGGATTCCCTTCTCTTCTTCTCTACCTAATTATTATCCCTAAGGAGATATCTTGGCTTCTGAAGGGCTTTCCTTTTGGGCTCCAGCTAGGCCAGAGCACTAAGGCCACATGCTTTTGTAGGACTAAATCATAAGCTCTGTGAAGGTAAGATCACATCAGTTTTATCTATCCATGTATCCCCAGTTCTTGACTAACTGTACCTTACAATTAGGTGCTTGGAAATGTTTGCCAAATGAATGAGTGACTCTACACTTTTGGACTGGATGGACTAGGTAATCCCTCTGCCAGGAAATGCTTTTTCATTCCCACCCTTCTCCTCCTTTTGTGTTTTTCTCAAACTTCTACTCATCTTCCAGGACTAAGCTCTAATGTCACTTCTGCTACAGTTTCCTGACCTTCCCAAAGCAGAAAGAAGTTCTCCCTTGTTATTCCTCAGCCAACCCATTATCTATCACATTTAAAATAACACTTTAATTATTTAATAAAATATGTCTCTTTTAAAAGTGTGGGTGCTCTCAAGGGTGAACAATCTGTCCCTTTTATTCATTTTTGTATTTCTAACACCTAGGACAGTTTCTGGCATATAGCAAGTACTTAATGTCTTGTTGGATGAATGCTAAATATTACCCTTTGTACTTAGGTGAAATTAAGTTATATCCATCTCAGTAGCAGAGTCTTCTAGTTGTGTACTCAATATATATTGCCTCCTTCATCCTTACTAACAGAAACATCATTGTATTAGAAAAGGCAATATGTCCTGTCGAAAACTAATTTCTCTGTCTCCCATGAAGTTAGGGGCAACTGTGGGTCATAGTTTTAATAGATGAGATGTTAGAAAAAGTCTGCAGGGGACTTTGCTTTTTTGATGGAAGCATTCATTTGCTCCCTGGCCTTCTCCTTCTTCCTGCATGTGTTGGGACATGGTACTCACTATCTTGTGACTGCAAGGACAGGCCAAGAGTATTATACCATAACTTTAGCTGTGACATCTTTCAGCCATTGAGTCAATGCCAGCAAACAATAACTTCTAGGGTTCTTTGTTTTATGCAAAAAAATTAATTTTCTAATTTGTTTATGTCTCAGTTTTTAACATTTCATTATTTTTGAGATGACGAATATATTTGCAGTTCTGAGACCCAGTTCAACTTCAACTTTTGGTCAAGTAAGTATCATCACTCCATGAACACAACAGTGAAATTGCATCCTGGAAAATACATCACAGTTATGAATAAATGAGTAGTCATCATTAAAATATTACTTAGAATAGCTCCACTTCTACTTGCTAAGATAGCTTTAGAAGGAAATTAATAGAGGATTTTAGACCCCTGGCAAGAAAGGAATCAGGTAGGAGTTTATAATAGATTTTCTATTTCTCTAATAAAATATGTGGCTCCTTAGTTTTTTATGCAAAAATTTGTGGGGTTTTTTTTGGGGGGGGGTAAGAGTCTTACTTCACAAGACTCTCTTATAAGAAATTAACTAATAGTGTTGCTTTGGGTTTGAAACATCAACAGTATTTATATTCAGAGATGGTAGTCATTAGAGGTTGTTAAACATGGCACTATAAAACATGTTGTATTTTTATCATTGAATAACAGCTTTTTTACCTTTTAAAAGCCTAATATAATAATCATCAGATATTCTACACAGATACATACTCTTACAACAAACACACACTAACTCACAATAAATGTAGCTTGTGGGTTACATATCTCCTCAAAAATTTTCTTGTATTCACTGATCAATCCATCATTCACTGAGGAATTCCTAGTGAATGCCAATCATTGAGCACTTCATCAATACAATCAGACCAGTTTTGGAGCCCTAAGAACTTTGAATTTGTGCAATATTTAAAACAATATTAAACATTTAAATTATGTTGCAACAAATGTAGAACATTTTTTGTAATCTTTGATACTGACTTTTAGACATCATCAAGAAATCCGTCTCCATGCAAGTATAAAAATAAATAAAAAGGGAAAATATACTTTAATCATTAGTATATTTCAGGTAACAATAAATCTAAAATAACTATTTAAAGAGGTGACATAGAAGTGATTAATAAAATTTAGTAACTCATATTAAGTTTTTCAGCATTAACATGTTTGTATTACTGAGATTTCTTTTCTATTTCTCTGCCATTTTTGTCTTAGTTTAAATGATAGTGTACCTATATAATTAATATGAGATTATCATGATCATGTAAGACTTCAATTTTATGAAAAAATATGAAGTAACTTCGGAGTCGTAGGAATTACACTAACATAAAAACAAAGTAGAAACAAAACAAAACAAAAACAAACAAAAAGAGAAACTTTAGGTCAAAATAGTTCAAGCTTGCCAAAGTTCATACAACAATGTTTGCATAATTGGTCTTGATTATCTGGTAAGTTGGCCAATTTCATTATTTATGTCTCTTTGGGATGAATAAGCAAAAACCATTTTGCTTTTCTTGTCAACATATTTATTCATTAACTAAGCAAATATTTATTGAGCATCTTTTAAGCACTACATACTGTTGTAGGTAGATCTGACTGATATCAGCTTTTTTGTTTGTTTTCCAATGTAGAAATGGAAGTAGCAAAGAAAAAAAGGTTGTTCATTTTAAGGTGTCTTAAAAAACCATAAATGGAAAACAGCATATATAAAGACATGTTCAGGAAACAATGTGAACCGGAAAAGCATGTAGAATGGGATAGGTAGAGTTTAGAACCAGCATGGAAATATGCAGCAGGTCCACCAAACCCCCTCTCTTTACCCATAACATTAATAACTTTTCCATAATAGCATTTTTATCCACTTAGGAGACATGAAATCTCAGAATCCTCCTGAACATGAAAAATTACTGTAGGTGCACCTAAGATAATATCTAGTAGAAATGGAGACTCCTCTAAAGAAGTAGTTTTAGGTTGATAAGGGCTCTCTGGTCTTGTTCTGAACTCAGACAGCATAGAACGTTGATCATATTGCGTTGATTTTTTTCAAGAAAGTGATTATCCTAACCTCACCTATTATTTAATCTCCAAATACTGCTAAAATTATTTATAAAAATTGATAGATAAATATGCGTAAAATATTAAAACTTTCTGCGTTAAAATAATTGAAAAGAATGAGTGCAAGCAATCACAGAAAATAATGAAAAGCCTGACATTTTGAAGGTAATTCAGTTTCATTAATTTCAAGTACATATAGCAACTTGAACACTTAAGCTAAGTGTTGCCAAGTAGAAGTCCCGCTGACCTGCCTCAATTAACATAAAAGAAAATTTGTAATTAGCACATTATCTATATGAGAGAGAGTGCTGCTATATGAGTTCAAGTGTTTGAAAACAATCTGATTCCTTAAATCCTTCCCCCTATAATTTTGATTTAATGAGTAACTTGTTTAATTAAACTGGAGTTTATTATATAAATTAGGGAGATTTTCTTCCAAAAAAAAAAAAAATGACAACAAAGAGGATAGAGAATTAAGAAGTCAGAACTGTTTGAAGACATGCATATATGAAAACCCAACTGCATGACTTGAACTGATACATAGTCAAAAAATAGTTAAAATAAATCAATTAATTTCTAATTAAAAACAGCCAACCCAATTATTTAGTCTAGAGACAACCTGAGTTCAGGTTGTTTCAGTGAAAAACACTGAAGTCAAGGCTGAGTGAGGTACCGAACATTTTTTTTTTAATCCAATGCCAAATGCTTTTAAACAAGTCATTTAATCTCTGTCTACCTGATAGGGGAAAGAAGGGTCACAACGAGGTCATGATTATGTCCACATGATTCCAAACATCTGGATGAAAGCTGAAAAATTTATCCATATATATTATATATGGAAAACATCTGTCTATTTGCATAATTTGTTTAGTTTTCATCCAGATGCTTATCATGTTGACACAACCTTCTTCTCCATGTGATTCTTTTTCTCATTTGGGTGAATACTGATGGAGCCTCTTTTCAAGTATTTTAATAGGTAATCCATAGCATAAAAGATGAAATGCATTACAAATATTTTATATAACTTCAGTAGATTTTGCTTTAAAAAATGAATAAAATGTAGTAGAATTATTTATAATATTGACACTGAAGGACAGAAATAACTTATTGGCTAAATGTGGTACAACAGTAAAACTGCATTATTTATACAAATGTTATACAACATTAGACAAATGTTGCTGGGAGGATAATCTGCATAAATATAGGTGAAAAGGCAGGATATCATCCTGGTTCAAGATTCTTTTGATAAATTTAAATGAAGAAACTGACAACTTTTTAAAGGTAAGTAGGACAAATGGAGAGAAAGATGCAATGAAAGATTCTGAATAACTGCTTAAAATAATCATATAACAAACACCTAATGTGGGGTATATATTATGAGATTCAGAGAAGTTAGAAAAATACAGAAATTAGATTGATTTTATAGATTACAGTAAAAATGAACTGTTGCTTTAAAATTAACAAGTGTGAAAAATTATCAAAATACACATTGGCAAGAACTATACTATCACTTTCAAATCCTTTTCCAATATTTTATTTTCCTGTACTACCTAGCCACCACACTTGGCATTTGTATTTCTATAAATTGTATTGAGTCTAAATTTGTCTTTATTCATCGTTAGGAATAGATATATGGTCTTTCCTTTAATGGACACCATTATTTACAGCTACAAACTCATAAAAATAAAATTTATTTGTATTTGCTTACTAGACAGAGAAGCAGCAATATTTATTAAGGAACAAATGGATAGAAAAAAAGTGTAGGTTATTTATTAATGAAGTTTAAGCAGAAGAATAAAATAATGTGAAAGTTTATACCAAGGTCCAGATTGAGGGTAAAAGTAAACAACTTTCAATATTATGTGAAACATGACTTAGTTCAGTTTAATTTAACTCAAAAGAAAGCTTTAAACAAAATAAATTATATTAAAGTATGTACTAAATATAAAATTAGACATAATAAAAGTATCCTTGATGTTGATAGGGCATGATATCCAAAAAATTGGCTACTTTTAATATTTTTGCTCTAGATATATTATGAAATAGGGTATGTCCATAACCCCAAAATCAGGATCATTGATCTTGGCTTCAAGTAATAAGTGTGGTTTATTGATTGGCATCCTTAGACAGCCCTGGTCTATTCTGAATACTTGACTTTTCACAAATTTTCAGATGAAAACACAATACAAAAAATTTAAAAATAAGATAAATAGGTGCTTTTAAGTAAACTGATTTTAGAAAATTAAATGAAGGTACTGTTTTGTCATGACAAATTTGCTGTCACTTGAACTAAAAAGAAATACTGACTAAAAAATGCATAGAATTAACAGACTGTCCTAGGATATATTTTGCTTGAGTGGAAATTGATCCAATAACTTCACAGAAAGAATAAAGTAAAACAAAAAAAGCACAATGGTCTTTCTGTGTGCTACTTTTCGGCTGTGCCATGCCTGAGCAGAGGAAAAGAGTTTCACTCCTGTTGTTTATTGATTTTCTAGATTAAGAATCCCAGTGAGAGAATTGTAACAGACAACCATAAAATTATTTTTGGTGTGCTTATTTGCCTTTCCCTTGCATCTATTTGGCCTGTGCCTGTAGACAATTATGCGTTCTAGCCTAGACTCAGGTGCTAATAATGAAGGACAAATAGAATCATATGTGTAAACTTCCCCTTCTGATGAAAATTTATATTAACTTTCTGCCACTGTAAACAGAACTGCATAGCTCAGCGTCCCTGATGAATTGGTGATGAATTCAGTCATTTATATCCCAGGAATCTGTGCATTTATGGGAAAAGATGAAAACCGTCTGTATTGTGTAACCTTGCACTTTTTGAGTAAGAAAAAGAAAACACCAGCCTGTTTAGTTCATCACTTAAAGTGTGTAAATTTCAGCTCAAATACCAGATTTCTGCATGACTCTGTCAGTCTCCACTTTGGGGATCTGTGCCAATATAAACAAGCCAAACAGTAAAAAGTGCCATGTTATCGCTACAACTGTGAACTTACACACTTTCAGCCTTCCATAAAAATTGTTATGAATATCTTTACAATACAACAGAATCTTTGTTATATACTGAAGCTGGACAGTTTGACAGTTTGGCAGCTCTGTTGGAGAACAAAGTAATTTGGGACAGATAAGAACATGGCTAGTCTTTTTCTGACTAAAAACATTCCATCCTATTTTAAAAACTATCCTTCCAAAACACTGTCAGATTTCTTTTTTAACCAAACTTTTCAAAGATAAGCTAAATGAATGAATGCAAATATATGGAATATTGATAAAAGAACAGAATTTCTTCTTTTAAAAAACACAAGGCTTAACATTAGCACAAATATGCCTCAAGTATATTGCATGACTCAAAAAATCACAATATTTATATGTAGAGTAAATTTTGTAAATGCAGTTCAAAACCCTACAATTTAGAAATATACTAATGTCCTGGAAAACAGAACAAAACCACAAACACAGCATAAGCTTCAACCCACAGATTCCTTCTAGACTATTAAACGTGGGAAATCCAAGTTAAAATAAGAAATGGTTACAGAATATTGTTTCCAATTTATTAAAATTAACAATTATAAATTTTAGATTTTGTAGATTTTTTTCATTTCTCAAAGACTGTTACATAAATGTGTACAATGAAATTGATTAAGGTATTTCTCAAAATCCTGCCATATCCTTACAGTATTTTAAGTAACTTAAAAGGTCAATTAAAAAATTAACATGAATTTCACTGTTTCAACCACACAAGAAAAGCAGACTTTGTGTATTACTAAAATATTGGAAAATACAGTTGAGATAAAGCATATTTTATTTTTACTTTAACATTTAAATGTAACTGACTATATGATTTGTATTTGAAAAGAAAATGCCTTTCAAGTCCATGTTTCACAGTTACAAGACTGCACACCTTTTCATGATACACTTTATCTCAAACTCGTCTGCGGCTGTTCCTAGCACTCTGTGTGCATGACCTTTTAGTAAGCTGAAGAAGATACAGTTATCTTCTTTTCTGACATGCAACATCTATCAATCAACATGTTTTCATGTAATTTATTCAAGGCAAATAGCAGCTCCTAAGGCTAGTGAACCGCGGCACTATCCCAGTGATTTTGATTAAGAAATGATGTGCACGACTTAGGTGAGAAATGGAAAATGCAGAGGAGTATTGATAAAGATGTATCAAAAACACTAAAATGGAACCAAAGGGCAAAATGGATATTTGAAAACATATACATAGGCTCAGCGTAACTAACCTTGATAACCCTGCTTAAAATCTATTCTAATAAATCGGGGGGATGTAGAAGTTGATGAACTTCTAATGATACCAATTTAGTTTACCTTTAGTATCTCAGGCAACGCATCTGTAGTTCTGTTGGGTTAATTCACATTTTTCTCATTGAATCAAGAATTTAAATTAAGACAAAATGATTCTTTTTCAATTTCATGCTGAAGTAGCTCAAGTTAGTGAATGTAATTTCTCCTAACAAGAAAAATTTATCACTGTACAGCTCACTCAGTTACCTCCTGTAGTGAGTTGTGATATGCATTTATGGAATTGAATGGATAAAAAGATTGATAAATGGGATAAAAGAAAAGGCCCTACTTCAAGAAAGACAGGCACAATTAAATGACTTCTAACAATTCCTCATCTGCTTATAGCATCTCTTCAATAATTGTACTATTTACATTACAATTTGTTTTTATGCAAAAAAAAATGCTATTTGTTTTTTGTCTTTCTTTATGGTAGCAAAACCCTACCATACAGAGTAAAAAGGCTTGTGTTCTAGTCATGATTCTACTACTAAAGAGGTGTATTACTTTGAGTAAGCAGTCTTTGAGGCCTAAAGTTGCTCATCTAATCTCTCAGATCTCTGTACCACTAAGGTTCTTTGAATCTGAATGCTCAGTGCTGTGGATAATGATATTTCTTAAAAGAAAAACTTTTTCTCTGTAGATTTTAATTCATGGAATACATAATATATAAATGAGGAATGCACAATCTAAAAGGAATAGGCTGTCTATATAAATATAGGTATATATAATATTTTTAAAGTAAATATGTAATTTTAAATAGTTGTAAAGACTTCAGGATGCAAAATAAAATAGAAAGAATATTAGACATCTAGGTTAGGTCAGCTATATTCTCACCTTGCTCCTACCATTAACTAATCAGCAAATCCTTGAACCACTTGAAGCTTCAGTTTCTTATTTTGACTAGAGTATCTCTAATGACTTTACATTCTTGATTCCACTTTATTCATCCAAAACTGTATTGATCCTTTTGAATGCTTCTATTTCTCAGCAAAAGTTTGTATAGCTCACCATCTTCTCTAAGCACATCATTTTGAATGTTTTTGTTAATTAATTAAGCAATCCTTTAAATTGCTTTTAAAAAAGGGACTTAACATGGCCATTACATTGCACAAGTAAGAAGGTAATTCTAAAGTGTTAAAGAGAGACAGAGAGAGAGAGAGAGCAAGAGAGAGCCAAAAGAAAAGAAGTTTTGGAATCAGAACAGACACATTATCAAGTGTGATATATTTGCTAGAGGTTAGCCACAGATTTAATGCTAAGCTTTCTAGCAGCTCATATGAAGAATCATAATCAAATTACAAGGTTCATTATGTAAGATGAAAGGAAATAAGTTGCTCACAAATAGAACTATTCCCAACAGTGAAATCTGAGTCATATTTCTTCCCTATGAGACCTTTGGTAACAAAAACTGGTGGAGGTACTGAACAACACCCGTACAACATTCTTAAATAAAATAGTGAATTAAGTAGTTTTTAAAAAAATTATAATGCCCTTAAATGTGGGCTACTGATATTAAGCCATTTCCTAGGGAGCAAATATGATGGTGGTATATCTGTGAGGCTACCAGCAGTAACTCTGTACTTAATCTGGGTTAGATTCTTGAAGATTTAAAGGAGTGTGTATACTGCATTCAATCCTCATAATCACTCTCGGGCCAACTTTTGATAGATAGTGAGCTGCAGGGAGCTCGATCTTATGACTCCTCCTAAGTAGCAGTAGTGAATTTCTTCTAAGCCAGTGCTTCTCAAGCTTGAGCATGCAGCAGAATTATCTGCAGTGTAATTACTGGGCTCCACCCCCATAGTTTCTGATTCAGTAGGCCTAGGGAGTGGCCTGAGAATTTGCATTTCTAACAAGTTCCCACGTGACGCTGTTGCTGCTGGTCCAAGACTCACACTTTTGAGAATTGCTCTTCTAAGTCGTCAGTTAAGTACAGATCCAAAGACTTTAACAAGCAACCTGGGTAAGAGACAACATCCTCCAAAAGAAAGAGAGGTGCCCAGCAAGGATAGTGACAATGAAACAAAGCCACCCACACAACAAATGTTCATACTGACATATGCTCCAAGACAAATTATTTGCAAAGTACACCTATAAAATTGAGATAATGCTGAATGGCTTATAATTTCTAACCAGTTAAAAATGTGTAGTACTTGCTAAATGTTTCCTTTGGTATAAGAATAATATTTTTTTCTGGTATTAATTAGTTAACTACCTATCAAGATCATCTCTGGATCATAATAATTAACGCCATGCCATCCTCATAAAAACAGACTGTTACTAAAATGTGTTTCAAGTGATGTTCCTCAATCTGACCTTCTATGTCCCTTTAGAGTTAATCATTTCCTATTTTCTACTGCTTGTATTACACTTACCCAGACTATATTGTAATTATTTTCCCATGTATATTTTAATTATTAGATCATTATCTTATAAACAAAGACTGCATATGCCTTTGTAATTTTACTGCCTAGAATAGGAAGTCAATAACTATTATTGAAATAATGTGAACAAGAGGTGCAAATGTTTTTAAGTGCATTGAATTAAGGACAAATCTTTGTGGAGTTCATCTAAGGATGGAAACCAAATATATTAAATATGTTTGCACTTCCAGATGGCTATTTTAAAATTTATAAACATGAGCTATATTTGCAGCTCCTTTACCTCCTTTACCTTAAAAGCAAAGCTAAGTAAAACCAAATTCAAGAAAGAAAACCTCTACAAAAACTGAACAATGGTTCTGTGAGGTGCTAATTAAGATTTATAATTAGTCATTATTTAAAGCAAAAACATTTCTTGCATTGGTAATCGTGGATGTTATGGAGTAAAGCACATGACTTGAAGACAAGCAGACCAAGATTCAAGTCAATCTGTAGTCTTTCAGTTTCTGTGGACCTTTATTATACAGAGCTGAACTTTTTTTTTAAATCTCAATTTCATCATCTATAAGTGGAGATAATAATATTTTCCTCATTTTACTTCAAAAGATCATCCTGAGGATAATATGAGACAATGACCATAAATGACATTTGAACATTATATAATTATTCTATTATTTTTTAGAAGAAAAATACAACTTATAGCATGTTAAGGTAAAATATATTAATACCTCTTTGTTACTACTAGCTAACCATATAACTGCAATTTTTAAAAGCTACTTTTCTATATTTTCTTAAGTATATGTATTCAATATTAAAATTTAAAAAGAACTTTGTCCAAGAATAAAATGCAAACACAATAGGAAAGATGAAAACTTGTTGAACACACCAATAATTTAGCAAAATTTCAATTCTGCTGCTAGGCTACTAACAACATTCTTTTGCTCTGAGGATGTAACTAGTCTAGATGACATCATTGTCGATAGATATTTATTTTGTACATTTTGAAATATACCTATCAACTTTGAACATATAGTCTAGGTAAACTATTCTTTTCCTTGATCTACCAATCTATTAGATTGTAAGCTTCTTGAAGTCAGTATTACTACACTACTTTATACAACTTTGTACCACCCACCATAGTACATTCATAAACATGTGTAAACTTGAGTGTAGTTATTAAATCTAATAAACAAATATTTAATGAGTCTAATTAGCTGGAATAGATATTATTGGACATTAAGAGTTTGAAACTGTTCAAATCCTTCAAGAAATTTAAACTTTAGTTTGATTAATACCATATATGCATCTGAACTGTTAAATAGCAATTTAAAATATAAATCGCAGTAGAAAAAGGAGGGGAATGGATATAAGACTATTTAATAATATTTTCCTTTTAGCTTTAGTAACTTTGATTCTTAAAATGAGCATTCTATACATTTGCTGAAGCCATAGCTAAGAGCTAGTTCAATGTATGTATGATAAATTGTATATATCCTTTTATCTTAAAACTCAGCTCTATGCTTTTAAATTAACTAGTAATTTCTGATCATTATATTTTGTTAACCAGTTTCTAAGAGCAGTTTCCAAAACATTAACTATTTTCTCTCTCTACCTCTTTGCTACTGTTACCTATAAATATGTTACATTCTGTTGATGCAATGGAAATGACAGTGTACTCCACAAACATATAACGCATCATACTGGCACACTTTATTTTCTACTTTGAGTATTTCATCTTTAAAAGTCTGAATTAATTTTTTACTTTTTGCATATATTTTTTTTATTTTAACATTTACTTGTACATATTTGTGGGGTACAGTGTGTTATTTCAATATATGCATATAGTGCACAATGATTTACTTACGTTAGATAGCATAATTTTGTTCCTGTTAGTCCACCACATTGGAAGATAACAATTGAAGCATGTACAATTCAATATTCTTACCCACAGGAGAACAAGGCTTAGTATTATGTTAGCAGTAGATGCTGCCACATTTGCCATTCTTTATGATTAACAGAAGTTAATACTTTTCTTTTCATGATTATAAAAATACCTTAATATATTGTAATTATCTTTATTTTTCCAAATGGTAGTTATAGATAAGGGAACAGTCATACTACATGGATATTAATATAAGTACATTTTTTAAAAAGTAAGTCAGTAAATGTTTACTTATTTTTTTGAAACGATTTCACCATTTTTGGTATTCAATACTGTTTAAGCTAAAGAAAGTATCCTGCTAGAATAGCATTAATGATTTGGTCTATACAAAGAAAGTTTCTACACCTTCTCTATGATATTTATTTAGCTGAAGAAAATATTTTTTGGCTAAAATTCTGATTTATCTAACAAATAAAGGAATATTTACTATCTAATAAATACAGAATTTCTTCCCAAGTCCCAAATAACTGATTGCTCAGTTATATAAAAATTCACTATTTAGAAAATATAAATGTATCAAAGTTTCTGAAAGTCCATCCTAATGGAAAGGAAAATTTGTTGGCTGAGAAAAAAAAACAATACAAAAGTCACTATAATACTTTGAATTCTACTTAAAATATTAAATATTAGCAGAAATGGTATTTTAATGAAACTATTCTATTTGGTATTTTCTGTAGGGCCTTGCAATGAAGCATAGCTTGTAACAGCCTGGGATTTAAGGGCTGCAGGGGATACACAAGCCTCTGGGCCTACATGCTGACCTGAGACGACCAATACATTCTAGTGCACATCAAGTTTTAACTTTGATCAAGTATTCACAAAGGCTCCAGGCTTGTTAGATTCTACAGTTTGTATATGTGGTAAGAGGTAAAGTAAGAAAAGAAAACTTTCATGCCCTTCCTGTAGTAGATATGATGGGATAGTGGTGGCTATTGTGCATACAATTCTACCTTCTCTCAAAGAACTCCATGAGAATGGTGAACATTATTGCACTGGCATACAGCTATGTCACCTGTCATTATTAGAAGGAAAGTATAAATGTTTAAAAAATTAAAGCAATGAAAACTAAAGAAAAAACAAAATTGATAGAGCCTTTGATGAAAGGTGAAAGGCAAGCAAAACATCATCATTTCAGACATAATTGTTTTATAGAAATATAGAAACATGTCACCCTCTGACATGAGTCTATGTTAAACAGTGACTATTAAATCAGTTTCAATTTTTAAAATTATTCCAGAATTTGCAATATTTTAGATTTCATATAAGTATTTCTGACTGAGGAGCGAAGATATCTTCCATTTATTTTAAAACTTCTGATATTCTGTCTTATATGAATTTTTATTATCACTTTCTTTCCAGATTACTAGTGGTTCGAGAAAACCTGTTCCCAAATACTTTAATTTTCAATGTGTATTCCATAGTTTTCTTTGATGTTGGCAAAGGATAAAAAAAAATATTTAATTCAATACTATCCTGAACTTGAAGCAAAAATTATGATGGTGCTGAATTGTAATTTAGGGGTAATTTCAAAGCAATTTCTTTTCAAATTATGTTGCGAACACTCTTCTTTGATTTTGTTTAATGGAATGCTGCTTTATATTGCTTTGGGCAAAATGACACTTAAACTTTATTTAGTTATTGCAAACTTAAATTCAGAAAAATATGTATAATTATGGACATTTAAAAAAATAATAATAAAAATTTGCCCGTAAATCTATAAAAATAATTCTCTGGTATTTTAGAAATATGTTAATCCAAAAATCCCAATTCTGCCACCACAGAAAGAAAAACTATTGACATCAATAGAATTATGGAACAAGTTTCTGTGAATCAAAGACAAATAATAATCATTGATGTTATTAGATAATTTCTTCTCATGGTATCATACTGTCAGAAAAGTCAACTTTTACAGTCCCCATTCCTGGAATAAAGAAAGGGGGAGAAAAAGGCCAGACTCTCCCTAAGTTTCTCCATGATGCAGAAAGCATCCACAGAGTACAGAGGCACAGGTATATTTTTAAAGATCACACTCTGTTTGCAAACAACTTTTCAGTTTCCTTTAGTAAATCCACTTTTTATGTCTCTGTGTGTTTCTCTTTGTATTTATTGTCTGTGTGTGTGTGTGTGTATATATATATATATTTAGAATTTTGTATGTAAATGATGTTAATCTATATGCATTGCTCTATGGTTTGCTTTTTTAAAATTATTTATTTATTGAGAATATTCTTGAGATACAAAGCAAATTGTCTCCCCTCCTGCCCATGATGTGAGGGCCAGATTTGTACTGGGAGCATGCTCATTACCAGAAATTACTTTTGCACCCCTTGTCCCAAAACCAATTATCCCCCAACCTCCTTCCAGCACCCCTTCTCCCCTTCACTCCTATTTGTAGCCCTAGGAATATTCCCTCCCTCTGTTAGACCATGCCACAACTGTGGTCTTTCTTTCCTTCCTTCCTTTCTCTCTTAGCTCCCACATGTGAGTGAGCACATGCAGTATTTATCCCTCTGTGCTTTGCTTGTTTCACTCAACATAAGTTCCTTCAGGTTCATCCATGTTGTTGCAAATGGGAGTATTTCATTCTTTTTTATGGCAAAGTAGTATTCCATAGTGTATATATACCACAGTTTCCTTATCCAATCATCCATTGATGGACATTTAGGTTGGTTTCGTATCTTTGCTATTGTGAACAGAGCTGTGATGAACATGGGAGTGCAGGTATCCCTTCGACATGATGATTTCCATTCCTCTGGATATATGCCCAGAAGAGGGATTATTGATTCATATGGAAGATCTATTTGTAGTTGTTTGAGAAACCTCCATATTGTTTTCCACAGTGGCTGTACTAATTTACAGTCTCACCAACAGTGCAGGAGTGTTCCCATCTCTCCACACCTTCACCAGCATTTGTTATTCATTATCTTTTTGTTTATAGCCAGTCTAACTGGAGTGAGGTGGTATCTCAATGTGGTTTTAATTTGTATTTCCCTGATGACTAGTGGTGTTGAGCATTTTTTCATGTATCTGTTGGCCATTTGTATGTCTTCCTTTGAAAAATGTCTATTCAACTCCTTTGCCCATTTTTTCAATTGGGTCATTTTTTTATTTTACTATATAATTGCTTGAGTTCTATGTATATTCTGGATATTAGTCCCTTGTTGGATGCATAGTTAGCAAAAATTTTCTCCCACTTTACAGGCTGTCTTTTCACTCTGTTGATTGTTTCTTTTGCTGTGCAGAAACTTTTTAGTTTGATATAGTACCATTTGTTTATTTTTTCTTTTGCTGCTTGTGCTTTTGGGCTCATGTTCATAAAGCCTGTACCCTGACCTAACTGCTGAAGTGTTTCACCTATATTTTCCCTTAGTAATTTTACAGTTTCAGGTCTTATACCTAGGTCTTTAATCCATTTTGAGTTGATTTTAGTGTATGGTGAGAGATGCATATCTAGTTTCATTCTTCTGCATATGGATATCTAGTTTTCCTGGCACCACTTGTTGAAGAGGCAATCTTTTCCCCAATGCAGATTTTTTGTTGCCTTTGTCTAATATCAGATGGCTATAAGCCTGAGGAGTGATTTCTGAGTTCTCTATTTTACTCCGCTGGTCTGAATGTCTATTTTTATACCAGTACCATGCTGTTTTGTTACAACAGCTTTGTAGTATAATTTGAAGTCAGGCAGAGTTATGCCTCTGGCTTTGATTTTTTGGCCAGGATTGCTTTGGTTATTCGAGGTCTTTTGTTTTCCCATGTGAAAGGTAAAATTGTTTTTTCCATTTCTGTGAAGAATGTCATTGGTATTTTGATGGGGATTGCACTGAATCTGTAGATTGCTTTGGGTAGTATAAACATTTTCACAACATTAATTCTTCCAATCCAAGAGCATGGAATATCTTTCCATCCTTTTGTGACTTGCTTTTTCTTAATAGACTTTTTTTTTTAGAGCAGTTTTAGGTCCACAGCAATATTGAAAGTACAGAGATTTCCCATATATCCCCTGCCCTCACACATGCACAGCCTCCCCCGACTATCAACATCCCCACCAGAAAGGTACATTTGTTCCAATTGATGAAGCTACATTGATAAATCATTGTTGCCCAGAGTCCATAGTTTTACATTAGGGTTCATTGTTGGTGTTGTACATTCTTTAGGTTTGGACAAAGGATAATGACAGGTATCCAACATTAGAGTATCATACAGAATAATTTCACTGCCCTAAAAATCTTCTGTACTACTCCTGTTCATTCCTCCCTTTCTTCAGCTCCTGGAAACCACTGAGCTTTATACTGTTTCCAAAGCTTTGCCTTTTCCAGACTGTCATATAGATGGAATCATACAATATGTAGCTTTTTCAGATTGGCTTTTCTTTTCTTTTTTTAATTTTTAATATGCACTTGAATTTCCCAAATATTTTTTCATGGATTTATAGCTCATTTCTTTTTTATTGCTGAATAATATTACATTGTCCAAATGTACCACAGTTGTTTTATCCATTCACCTACTGAAGGTAAACTGGGTTTCTTCCTCATTTTGGCAATTATGAATAGAGCTGCTGTATACATCCACGTGCAGGTTTTTGTGTGGACATAAGTTTTCAACCCTTTGGGATCCTAGTGAGCACAGTTTCTGGATAATATGATAAGAATATGTTTAGTTTTATAAGAAACCACCAAACTGCCTTCCAAAATGGCTGTACCATTTTGCATTCCCACTAGCAATGAACGACATTCCTGTTGCTCCACATCCTTGCCAGCATTGAGTGCTGTCAGTGTTCTGGATTTTGGCCATTCTGATAGATGTGTAGTAATATCTCATTGTTGTTTTAATTTGCACTTCCCTGAAAGCATATGATGTGGAGAATCTTTTCATGTGCTTTTTTTTTTTTTTTGCCATCTGTGTATCTTCTTTGGTGAAATGTCTGTTAAGGAGTTTGACCCATTTTTTAATCAGGTGGTAAATACACTTTCCATCTTTGACCTCCACCTGGTGAATTTCCCAGTTAGAATTGAAGGTTTATTATCTGCTTCTGGGCTTGAGGCAGCTGAAAAGAGCAACAAGATATATGTACCTTTCTGCTTACCACTACTCTTGCTCCTGATCCAACCTAGTGGCTTTCCGAGTCTAAGAACAGAGAAAGAGTAGGAAGTCATGCAAGTTGAAGAGTGGGAAAGACTGGAAAGAAGGAAAGGAGGAAAAGAGGAAAGGAGTAGGGAGAGTCAAACTGTGGAATTAAAGGGTCAAATAATAAATAAACAGAACCAAATTCACATTAATTTTGGCTAATTCAAATGCTCATGTAGTTGGGTGAATAGACTATTTCCAAGCTGTAACCAAATTCTTATTGTTTTATATCCAGTTGATTTAAAATAAATTCCCAGAAATATAACCTGTTTTTGGAAAAACAACTCTATACATTGTTGTGAAAGTGATCATCCCTCAATTATTTAAAAAAATTTTTTTAAAATGATGTTAAGTGATTATATTTGCTATATAACCACTTATCTTATTTTAAAAATTTTTCTTCTTCCATAAAAATATAATCTTAATCACTTTTAAATGTAGTGTTGTAACAGCTATATGTAGCAGAGTTATCTTTAATACTTTAACAGTTTTTAACCTCTAAAATCAAGATTGATTATCATCTAGAAAGTGCCTAAAATATCGCTGACGAAATGATTTGAAACAGATATAGCATCTGTTTTTGCAGGTGGAGTAACCTAATAAAACCTTAGAGCACACAGTGGCTTTTATTCTTTTTTTTTCTCTATCAATCCTTCAAATGTGTTCATATTTCACAGTATTGTTTTCTTAAGCCTCCAGGTTTGTGAGGTCATTAACAAGAAAAACGTTGAACCTTCTAGAAGCTATTTAGTAAAATAATTTCAGAAGTTATAAAGTTGTTGTTAAAAAGGTTCAATGAACACGTAGAATTTAAATGCTAGATAATTTAAAGGAATCCTTGGGTTTTGAAATGCATCCTTTTAGATTTTATTAAAAGTTAGACCACAGATAGAACTTAAACCAAAGCCTAAGTTACCAAATTTACCATTAAATTTAAGTTGGGATGAAGGTTTTTGTTAGTTTTTTAACTTTTACTATAACTATAACCATTTTCTCACTGACAAACGCAAAGTTGTCAAGACAGCAAAACTGAACCTGAAGATTAATGCTCTAACTAAAGATGAAAGTTAAAATCTAAATGAGATGCACACTAGTCCCAATCATGTGTCTCCATAAATCACACAATCTCCAAAAACCTGAATTTTAAAGAGATAAACTTGTACACATGAAGAGCCATTCCAAGTATTATTTTTCACTGGTTATAGTAAACCAACAGAAAGTGTAAGTAGCCTGTCTTCATACATGTTACCTCTCCTAATGGACACTTATAAAGTATCAGTTTACATTTACATGGTTCAAAGTATGTTTTGATTCACTCTGCATTGCAATCTCAAAAATAGTCGTAGCAGCAGTAGGGGCAGCAGAAGTTGTCATTTTTACAGTAGTATTGACTCCATTTTGTACATAAGAAAACTAAGTCTTGGGACTTAAGTGTTATGGATAAGATTACGAGCTCTAAAGTTACACCATTTGGGTTTGTATTACAGCTCCACCACTTAGTAGCTGTGTTACCTCGGGCAATTTATTTATCAATGCTGCACATCATTACATATTTTCATCTCCACACATCATTAGATATTTCTGTAAATTCTGTAAATGAAGAGTATTTGTCTCAAAGAATTGGTATGTTGATTACATAAGGCAATATAAGCAAAGTGCTTAAAAAAGTAACGAGAATGCAGAAAGTGTTTAGTATTAGATATTCTCTCCTCCTCCTACTCCTTCTTGTTACTATCATGATTATTACCATTTTCATCAATATTACACAGCAAGTATACTATTGTCCAGGATTTAAACTTAATCAGCATGGATGCCAAAGTGCGGAGACTTAAAACATTTATCCTTAAATGCCTCACTAAGTATTCCGATTACATGTTTGTTTAAAAATTCAGAAATATATATATTTGCTCCCACTCATCAACTTTTTAAAACTATTTTTGAAAATGTGTTTTAATAAAGTGAGTTTTTAAAATTTTATTTTAGGAGAAATTTAAGATCTCTAAAGCTAGAAAACATGACATGCCTAAAACACTTTTCATACTAAATGTTCTTAATATTTCAAATTCTACCACTGAAGTTCTATAAATACAACAACATTAAGTTTTGTGTTTGTAATTATTCAGGTTGAGAGCTGGATTGACTTTAAGCAATCCGTACATGGTGTTTTTTATCTAAAAATTTTCTAAAACATATTTTTAGAAAAACCTAATGTCAATCTTTTAAAGAGATCATTTGAGACTGGGCTGGAAAGTATTATCAGTAAAAACAATGCTTTCATTTCAAAGTGTTTAAATTCAGAATTTGGGGCAAAACAAATATATTTTATAATACTAAAACAGCACTAGTCACATTTAATATTACATGATTCTCAAATGTGCATAAATTCATATATTTTAAAAAGAATTTTTTTATGTAAAAATTACCCGTTTATCTCCATAAAAACTAGGTATTTATTTGAATCCAGAGCAGAGTAATGTTCCAACCAGTACTCATTGAAAAGCAAATGGAAAATTCTGTTCAATTAAACAATAACCCAAAATGCATTCTTTATAGCTAACTTCCATCTGATGTAGAATGCATAATGATTTTGATTATATTTCTCTATTAATGCACATATCTGAAAGATACTTTTTGAAGGCACAATGTATTATTATCGGTGATGACTGTTGGTTAGTAATTTCAGTACTAAGGTTAAGTCAGATGCAATTTTGGTATGATTTCTTAAGCAAAAATAAACAATAAAAGATAAAGACATATTATACCAATTTTACATTAAATCACCATTTTATGTCCAAAAATGTGAACAATCAATGTCATTATTATTCTTATTATTCTGAAAGAAATGTTTTAACATTGGCTTTATCCTTATATAGTTGTTAATACATTACAGTCTACAAATATCAGGAAGATTTTGATTCATTCTTGGCAAACACTATTAGTGAGCCCTTGTGTACAGGATATACTGGTTATTTGGCCACTGGGTTATATTTCAAATAATAACCTCAATATTATTAGTGCATTACAAGATTAAAATAAATGATCTTTAGCCTCCTGTTTTATAGTGGAAACTGAGTTTGAAAAATATATTCAAAATTTTAAAAAGCCAAAATACAATACACACATACAAATACACAAATTCTCTAGATTTTTGGTGATGTCAGTAGAGCACAATGAGATTAGCAGAGGATTCTAATCTACTCTTAAATGATGTCACTGCAAATAAAAAGATCCAAATCAGCACTTTTGGTACATTTTATCAAAATTACTTTAAAAGGTAGTTTTGAAAATGGGAGCATTTCCTCCTGCAAGAAAATTTGTTACTCAAAAGCTATAAAATATTATAAGGAACATAGACTTCATATAATGTTAAAACGAAGTTATCTTATTCCAATGTGATTTATATCCATAAAGTGTAAAGTTCATTTAAAGCTTAATTGAGTAGGAATTTAAAATGCTCTCATGTCTTAGATATAGTACTAGAAGAAGTAGACCAGTAAGTTCGACTTTAATTATAATAAGTAGAGGTGTTCCAGGACTGCTTTATTGTTTTTTTGAAATACACATCTAATTTAATTACATTAAAATATTCCATTTATTAGCATTCTAATTACACATCTGTCCATTCATTTAAGAAATATTTATTGAACAACTACTATGTGTCCAGCACACATTAAGCACTCTTCAGACCTGGTCTTTGACATCAAGGGCTCTATATACCTTGTTAAGGAGGTACTATGTCGTGATATAAATGTTTTTTAAAAAGTCAGGATCATTAAGTGCCAAATATATGGTAGCAATATCAAACACCAGGGAAACTTGAGAAGGGAAGGATGTCCGCCAGCTGAAAGGATCGGGGTTCAAAGAAGTTATGGGTCTTGAGTTGGGATATATGAATGGGAATGAAGAGAGAGAATATCTGATAACGAGGTCTAGAATGTTCAAACTTCCCGAAGTAAATTTTATTTTAGAGATATCAAGTAGAATTGAACACAATTGGAAAAAATTGGAATTCTGAATCTGGTTTGGAGATTTTTTTGGCAAGGTACTTAATTTTGTAAAAGTAATAGTATAAGACAATACAGAAAGATCTACAGGATTGGACAGCAGGAGTAACAACAACCACGAAAAAAATAGAAACACGAAGACCAGTTATACGATAATCCAGATTTAAGGTAATGAAGCATGTAGCAGTGGAAATAGAAAAGAAAGGGTAGAAGTAGATATTCTGATAGAAACTTTAGCCTGGTGATGTTCCTATAAAGACATGGGGTATATAGGATGATTTTATGAAAACGTGACTGACTGGAAAAAAATATGAGAGAGAGAGGCAAGCAAAAATACAAACTAATTTGGGGAAGGAAATATAATATCTACAAAGTTTCCACCTATTCCATGGAATGCAATTTCTATCTGGAAGAATGCTGTGATCTCAGAAGTCTCTCAGCTAAACCTTGTACAACACAGCATAGTTTACAAAATCATAGAGTGGGGAGAAAAAGGTGGGGGGAAAGCTTTTGCAGAGCAATTTCAGTCTAGAAATTTTAGGATTCTCTTCTATCATAAACTTTACAGATATGTATTATCTGTAAGAGGTAACATTAAAACCATGTCTCTCCTGGTTTGCCTAGTCTTGCACATTGATTAACCAATAGTCAAGTTGATTTAATTGTTTTACTTTACTCTTTTTCTTTTTTTAACTTTCTTTTATTAATTGATGTTTTAAATTTATATTCCAAATTGATCATGTGTACTGGTACAGTGTAAACATGAACTAAATGTTTATACCTACATGTGATCATACCATAGAGCAAGGTAAATGTAGGTATAATGGAGAACAACAAAAAATACAATTTTCCAAAAGATGGAAATAAGGGGAAAAGAGACAAACCACTGAGAATGTTGGTGCATTTTACTGTTGCCTCATGATCAAGAAATACTTTTTTCTAATCCTCATATTTATATTTTCCAAAACATATAAAATAATGCATGAGGATACTTCAAAAAGTCCATGAAAAGATTCTCATTATCTTCTAATTCTAATCTTCCACAAACTTTTGGAAGTACCCTTGTG
Source organism: Cynocephalus volans (assembly GCF_027409185.1). NCBI lineage: Eukaryota > Metazoa > Chordata > Mammalia > Dermoptera > Cynocephalidae > Cynocephalus > Cynocephalus volans. The sequence goes on from NC_084465.1 coordinate 40,986,446, forward strand.
TAGTTTTAATGGCAAGCCTGGAGCAATCAGATTGATAAGTAAAAAATCTCAAATTACCTTCAACTGAAAACCTAAATCTAATATAACAATTGAGTAAACTGCTACTTTTAATTTTAAAAAGAAACCAAAGAATATGGCATTAATTATGAAAAATGAATCTTAATGTCAACCTTTAATAGCCTCTATAATATGAAGAGGATTCCACGTTAACATTGTTCAAAGCATGGAGTAGGACTCCTTGGCTAACTGCCAATTCCGATTAGAACTATTTTTTCAATCACTAGTTCAAGCATGCATGACATCGCAATGCATAAATAGTAGCACAACGAGTAGGAAATATGAAACAATCCCCTCTTGATTCTCCTGTTGTACTGAGTACTAATAGGATTTAATTTCTAGGGTACTGAATATAGTTCTGGGACCCTGCCAAGTAAGAGGAATATACATAACTAAAAACCGAGAATGACCAATGGTGATTAAGTTAACATCAGAGCCTGAACCATAGTGACCCCTCCTTTTAAAGCAGGACTGGAACATTCTCATGAGTACAGTGACAGGAGAAAACTTCTCAGATAAGCGGCAATAACTTCTAAATATCCTATTTTGATATACATAAGGGTACTTCAACAAGTTCATGGAAAGAACTGTATTATCTTTTTAATTCTATTTTTTCCACAAAACTGTTGAAGTACCCTTGTACAATTTTTATCTGAGATAAACTGAAAAGAATTGTTCCTGGATGAGTTCACGTGAATCAGGAAATCAGGTATTCTTGGGAATTTTCTGGAGATGACTTGATCCTCACTTTTATAAAGGTAGAGATGTAGTACTCTAACTGCAGAGAGACAGTAAAGAATAGTGATTAAGCCCACAAGAATGTCGCAACTTTTCTCACTCCTGATTCTTTAGGAAGACACTGGTTATTATTCCAAGTGGAGAGCGTTCACTTGTCTGTCTCCTCTAGCAGAGGCTATTTTAATCTGTCATACTTTGGGGCACATTTCTTAGCTTGTCACTGTAATTCCAAATTCATCCTTACCTTTCTTAGACTCTAATTGTTTATTGTGACTTAAGGTTTATTATAGTTAGAATGACTATACAGAATTAGATACCATCGACATTTCTCAGGACCAGTGAGGTTATAAATATAGATGTAAATGTTCTTTGAGCTTTTGGGAAATTCCATAAAATATAGCTAAATTACTTCTCTGCAGTTGTTTCTAAAATATTTTTTTAAATGTGTATAGACAATTTAAAGTATGTATATGAGAGTGAAGCAGGATGCATGAAAAGATTATCTATAAAACTCCCAAACAAAAGGTGGTGATTGTAATTTTGTATCTGTACAATGACTGAGGTTAGCATCCTACCTCAAACTTGTGAATTAAAATAATCTATATCAAAATATGCTGAGTTGGAAAGAAAATTAGATTAGGAATAAAAGGTTATTCTGATTACGAATAAAGATTCATCCACAAGACACGGAATGCTTTAGTGGGGTTTAGTTTTCATTATTAGATCAGGTTAAATTAATTCTCCACCGTATTTATTATCTAGATCTAGAAATACTGGGATTTAAGTGTTTTATCCACATCCTAGTATTTATTTAGAGTATGGCTAATGTCTACAGTAATTATTTAATGATCACTGTCAAGTATTTAAAGTAATTCCTCACTGGTGAGTATATGACCCTTGATGTCAAACAGATCCTCATAATCAATATGTGTTTGAGTACTGACAATGTATACATGTGCATATGTATATGTAGATATGTAGCAAATATAAGGGAGACAGAGGGCATTGTAGTTAACACTACAGGTATTGAGGTCAGAATGCCTGGGTCTGAATCTTTGCTTTACCATTTAAAATTGGTATCTTCCTACCACTTTCCCTCAATTTTCTCACATACAAATTAGGGAATATACCTACACTTAACTTCCAGTGTTATTATGAGGATTAGCTGAGACAATACATTAAAAGTACTTAGAACATTGTCTGTAAAAAGGTAAAAAGTCAATAGATGTTGGTGAGATGATGATGATAATGAGAAGAAAGAGGAAAGGGAAAGGAGGAAGGAGAAAAAGAGAAAAATGGAAAAATCAGGAAGAGCTTCATGGAGAAGATGGCATTTTAATTAAGCCTTAACAGATGCGTAGGATTTGGATATGCAAAGATAAAAGGGGCAACATTCCAGAGAATGGAGCAAGTGCAAGGGCACAAAAACATGAAATTTATATCGGTAATTTTTAAAAAGTACATCATATTCTAGACTAGGCAGGAATGGTATAGGTTGCCAAGTTGACTACTGTTAGGTGGAAGCTATAAGGCCAGTTCCATTTGGAAGTAGTGGAGTATCTAAAACTGGAATCAAAAAATATGGCTAATGGGCCAAATCCAGCAAGCTGTTTCTGTAAATAAGTTGCACTGAAACATAGCCATGGTCATTCATTTACATATCATTTATGGCTGCCTTCAAGCTAGAATGGCAGAGCTGCATAGCTGCAACAGAGGCCTTGGTAAGTAGTAAAAAATTCTCATAGTTTGCAGGAGGTACTTCCTTCTCAGTATACCCTTGCATAAGAAATATGTATATATTTCAATAGCAAAAGATAGGTCTTATGTAGAGTTATACAGAATGGCTTTTAAAAGATATTTCCTGGTAGTAATCCATTGTACTTGGATATCATTTTAAATATTACAGTGCCAATCATGGTTATACAAATTTTTAATGTGTAGATTTCAATAATGCCTAATTATTAAATCACATGTAATACTTTAGAATCATTATAAACATACACTAAGAAGGAAAAATTATCCTGGCTAGTATCATAATAAAAACTTTAAAAATGTTAGTTATATAATCTTTCATCTAAAATTTTGTAATTAACTTAGTTTATCATGTAGAAAATAGAATTCCACCTTTTAATTTCTCCATCGATATTTCCAAAATTGTGCTTCCGTGTTCAGAAATGTCTATTATCTATGACTTCTCCTTTAGAAGCAAGCACAATTTTCAGGTATCCTTATCATGTTTTCTGTGAAATTTTTCTGAGCAAATCTGTGTGAAATATTGTTGATTTTAGGCTATAAGCTTCCTTCTTAAACACGGTTTGAAATGATGTTCAGGACTCATAGATCTTTACAAATAACTTACTTTTACAAAAACCCTATAATCCAGTTATTTTTAAAGAGATAAAGCCCATCATTTAAAAAACAAAAACACTACTGGAAAGTTCTCTAGAAAAGGAACAAGTCCATGTTACAAGAAAGAAAAAGTTTAAGTTGGTGCCTACTTTCCTGTTCTGTTTCATGTAGGGAAAAAAATGAAGTCATATTACTCATGATATATTTTAAATTGGTCACCATAGCACAGAAAACAGCAGAACATGGTTAAAGAAGATTTTAGGGACTTTACTTATTTCTAATAAGAAAACAACACCCCCATAACATAATTTCTAATACTGACTTGAGGCTCTAGATATATTAAGTTTCTATTATGTAATGTGCTACTTAAGCACAACTTCCACGAAATACAACTTAATTGTCTAAATGAAGGCAGGGAGAAAGCCCAGTCACCAACATACCATGCTAGAACTGGTGATGTGTGGGTTCATTTACAAAGAAAAGAGAATGTGGGAAGATCAATAAAAAAAGGCATGCAGACCAAAATGTATCCAGAGTTGTCATGGATATTCACATTTTCCTCCCTTTAGCTATACCTAGCAGAACTCTCTACTGAATCAGGTCTGAATGTAAGGGGTAGCTCTATAGAAAGAACTAAGTTTCATAACTTGTTTCATAAGTTTCCTGAATAAGTTTCATAATTGTATTACCTGTTAAAGAGTAATGAATACTCTGATTTATTTTGGCCCTAAAGGAGACCCAAGAGGCCTAAAATAGATTGAGGTATTACAGAGTTTGGTGAAATTCCCATTCAACATATCCATATGGTTTATTAAGATGGACTATGTTGACATGTACTTTCTCAGACTTCTTCCTTATAAAAGTCTCTCCAACTTCATAATAACTTTAGCAATTTTTTCTTAGATGCTTTGTTTTAAAAAGTGTTTTACTATATTTTCTTCTTGAGGTCTGCCAACTAAAATACCTCTAGTGTCTAGATTCTAAATACACTGTGGTTTTAGAAATACAGGATACCTGTTTCCTCTCTTTTCTGATGAGGCCCAGGAGTTTTCTTAGAAGTACTTTGGGCAAGTGTCTTTAAGAAAATGAATGGTAGATTATTATCTTCTGTCTTAACTAAGCTAAACAGATACAGCTTTCATTCCCCCTTCCTACATGCCCATGCCGGTTTTAAGCCTATTTATTATTTATATCCAATAACTATTTTTCTAAAGTTATCTCTGCATGTTCGAGGTTTTTACTACTAGGAGATGCTTTATAACAATTTATCTCTCCATATTCTATAATAAGGTATAGTTCAAGTCTTTAAAAGCATTATGTATGTTGCAGTACTGAGAGGACTAAGTAAAAAAAAAAAAAAAAAAAAACCAACCAACCAAACAAAAAAACCCTACAGTTCTTTATTATTAGGCATGAGAAATGTTAAATGCTGGGAAAGACTCTGGTGCATGTTGAAAAACAAAGAAGAAATGACTAATTTCCCCCTGACCCTGTGACAAATCTAGTTATGAGGTACAATCTATCACTAAGTTGTCAACAGTCTGGTGATACAATTTTTCTTTTCATATGTTTAGTCACAATAAAGGCATGTGTTTGAGCCATGTCTTTTACATTCTCTGTGACTCAGTTTTCTCATTTAAAAATCAAGAGGCTTTAACTAGAAATCTTTAAGATCCTTTTGAACAGATGCTTATAATTTGATTTTTCAATGGAAATTTAAAGTCCCCCCCACACTGCAAATTTCTTCCTCCGCAAATTGTTCAAATACCATAAAATATGATTTTAATGTTATTGGAAAAGTACGCTTACTATTTGAAGTAGTTATGTCTAACTCTAAATTACTTTTAAATATTCTTAAAATGTCTTGCTTTTAAGGCACCAAGAACATCTCTTTTCAAATTTTCTGGGGTAATTCAAAAAGACCACTGCGTTATTTAATTGCTCTTAAGTCATGTTCAGAGGGTCCTCATTATAAAATCTATTTTATGTATTTGCTGGCTCTCATAGAGCCATACAAATGGGCAGAACATAATATATATATGCATAGAATTTCTTGTTTTACTTTTATAGAGCCTTGAATGTCTTCAAATGAAAACTGACTTAAAATTTGATCTCCAAATCTGGAATTGTGATATGTCAAAAACTGCTCCAAGTATATGAAGTTTTTTATTAAAACTCAAAAATTGAAGAATGTAAAATTATCTGTAACCTCTGAACTCCAAAATTTATGTGTGTGTATATGTCTCTCTCTATATATATACACACTATATATATTATATATGTATATATAGACAAATAGTAGAATCACATTTGTAAATATTAAAATATTTGATAAATTTTGGTAGAGAAATTATGGGTTATTTCAAAATGTATTTTAAATATGTCAGTTTCATTGTTTTAAAAATAAATATGTGATGTAGCTTACCTAACTTGAATACTGATTTCTAGTGCTCTGTTAGTATTTGATAAGTGGATAACTGAATGAATAAATAGATAGAAGCATGTTTTATCATGGTCTGAAAGTCTTGTGCTAGTTTGACATACGGAGAAAAAACTTAGCTTTCAGGCACATTTTGTTGGGCTAGTACCAAGCAGGACCCATTTCCTGTAACTCTACTTTCAAGCTTGCCATAATTCTCTCTTAAATAAGAACCTAAGTCACTTCACCAATGACTTATCTATATGCCCATAAAACAATTCAAAAACAATAGTGTGGGAACAGACTGGAGCAAGCCAACAGATGCCAGTTTGGAAGAAATATGAGAGTATGTGAGACTGATGGGCAAGGAGTCTCAAGCATGACTTCATGTGGAAAAAGTAGATATAAACTACAGAGGTAATTCTGGTGTTGAATGACTGTATGAATTGGAAAACTACTGAAAAAACTGTAAAGGTTTGTCAGCAGTCAGGTCTATAGTGAATTATACCAAATCCTTCAGTAAAAATTCCCTAAGCAACCAACACTCAATCTTATATATTGTCACTGATCATCAGCTATTTTCTAGGTTTCTCAATTGGGTTAAAGTATATGATTTAGTTTATTTAAAATCAATAAAAATAAGTCAAAGCCCTAGTTCAGCTATAACTGGTTTACAATGAGAAGCATATCTGTATGAGAATCAGGATATTTGTTATGCTACACATATAAAGAATCTGTATGTGTATTATTAAGCCATAGAAAAGTTTTCTTTTTATGATGATTTTGTTGATGTGTGTAGCCTTTCAAAAGACATTTGCATTAGTCATATATGCCAGTGTAATTAGCTGGAATAAGACAGTAGTCACAAATAGTGTAGATCTGAGTATTTATAATGCTGAGTAATGCTGAGAAATCCTTGAAATTTTGTCATTTATTTGAATTTAAATTTATTTAGTAACCAAAACCCTGAACTTTGCTGTTCTGTTGTTCTGATATTATGGAATTCAACACATGTACAGAATACATTGTATAGTGCTACTATTAGATGTCACATATACAAGTACTCAATCTTTCAATCAGAAAGATGAAGTTTACATTTACCTTATGTTTTCAAGACATGCTTAAAAGAAAAAGTTTACTTTAAAGAAGGATGATAAAAATGGAAACGATCAATGGCTCTTCAAGCAGAACTGTGCAGGTCTGGAGATGCTTGCAGATAAGGCTGTGGATGTAGCTTCAGGAAAAAGCAAATGGCCAGATTTTTTTTTCTTTACTATTTGTGTTTGAAGAAATGCTATTAGGTATGGTTTAATGATGCACAATTACTCAGACAGATTTAAAGTTGAAGTAAAATGGTTGGCTCTGGGGAGGCATTTAACTTAGACCTACAGTTCTGTCTGAGATGATGTCAAAACTGTGAGGAGAAAGTTTTGGCATCATCAATCCCAGATGCTATGGTGGTGGTAGTTTCTGCTGTTTGGAGTCATTCCAATGTATGCCAGGGAGGGCTCCCTTTTTGGAAGATCATTTGGGACAGGGAAGATAAAACTGTCTGCATTCATTTTGGGTGGGCACAGATAAGAGGCACTTCTTAATAGGGAGCTTTTTAGGGTTGTGGGCCTAACAGTGTTGTAGAAGATTCAAGTTTAACTAAATCCAAAACTAGATGTTTGAGTTATACTAATTTCGCATAATATGTGAGAATGAGAAAACTCTTAATAAGTAGGTCCCTGATTCCTTCCTTCTGTGACCTCTGTAGCTTTGGACCAGGGCCACTTCCTCTGGGAAGACTTTCATGTGTCTACTGCCTTATCTCTACTCTGGCACCGAAGTTTTGGGATGAATCTTTCCTTTGTTCTTGTATCATGTAATGGAGGCTATATTTAGGCTACTGAATCTAAAGGCAGAAATTGTATGTTTATTTTTGCAAACCAGTGTCCATGTAATCAGAGCCTAAGTGGAAATCTCTTCCTACTCCATATCAGGTAGTGCTAGGTTTGGATCCATTTTGACATGTGGTCACTGTATAAAACTTAGAAAACTACTATCTTAATCTAAGCTGATGTTTCCCGATCTACAAAATGGAGTTGAATTGAAGATTCAATATTAGAATATATATTAAGCACTTACCACAATGCTTGGCACAGAGAGTAATGAGAGTTTTCTTTATTTACCTCTCTCTATTTTCTTCTACTGTTCTTGTACCATGTGTTGAGAATCCTGGTGGAGGCTTGTATGGCATCTTTCCCTCTACCCCCACACATGCACATGCATGGGCACACACACACTTTTTCATTGGTAACTCAGAACCACTTTTCAGGAATAGGAACTTCAATTCTAGTTTAAGAAAAACAAGAATGCAGTGGAGGATACTGACTCCACCCCTGCCCACAGGAAGAGCCAAAAATGGGGAGGAAGATGGTAGGTAGGAAGAATTGGAAGCCTAACTGGATTTGTATGTTGGGGAAAGATGACAAAATGCATTATGTACCATAAAAAAAATTATTCTATAAGCTTTAATATAAAGCCACAGGAAGGCAAGAGAACAAAAGTGCCATAACTGGACTAGTCTCTTAACAGGAAATCTCTGGCAACAGTATGAAAAACAGAGATTCATTCATTCATTTATTTATTCATTCATCTATCCAATAAATAGAGATCCAATACCTACTACGTGTCAAGAACTGGGCCAGATGTTGGGAATACAGTGAACAACCAACATAGTCCCTGATCTCATAAATCTTATAGGCGACTGAAAAGACAATTGTTAGTAAAATAACCACACAAATAATGTATAATCAGAAACAGTGAAAAGTGCCATGAAAGATCTTTACAAGAGGACTTCATTTGATTTAGAAGGTTAAGGAAGGAATGAAAAGGAAGAGATACTTTAGCAAAAATCTGAAAGTTGGATAGAAACTACTCTGGAATGTGTTTTTGTGTATTTGAGAAGGTGGCTGTGGGGATAGGGGAAGAGCATTCCAAGCAGAGGGAAGATCTTGAAGAAAGATCCTATGGTGCAAGAAAGAGACTGTAAGGCAAGCTGGAGGTAAGCGAGTGATGGAGAGAGCATTGTGAAATCAGAGCGGAGTCAGAGGCCGTGGAAGAGGTCAAGAGAGAATTTAGTTTTTGTTTGTTGCTTCTAACATTAAAAAAAGTTACTGAAAATTTATTTGATTTGTAAGACAGTTCATGACATGGTCCCTCTATTCAACGTTGTTAGAAATTCTCTACATTTCAATTGTAAACACTTTGAAGTTAAGGATTATCTACAGTAAATTTATACCCTTAAAAAAGAACAATTCACAATGGTCATAAGTATGATGTGATAAGGGGAGCAAAACTGTAAATGTCTGCTTTCAAAAAAGTTTAAATAGCTTCACGTTTTAGTAACTCAAAGCTACCTGTTATGTGGCATACAATTATTACAGATCTAAAATATTTTCCTCTGACATTACGGCAAGTAAAAAAAATAGGAAATTGAAGTTATTCTTCACTTTTGGTAGTCTTCATTGCTTCCTAATGCACAAAACATCTGCTTACTTTTTGATCACCATTTCATAAACATGCCAATTTGTAAAATTAAGTTACAAGTAATGTCTTGTGATAAAGACAGAACTTAAAAATTCCAGTCATGAATATTTCCTACATTCCATGCATCTCAACTAAAATATAAACTTTTAACTATGGTTTTTAGATATCTGTCTAAAAACTTAGCACTATGAGAAGGTCACCAGCAGTCAGCTTTGAGGTGACCACAGAGTCAAGAATAAAGATAAGCTGCTCAGAAAGTCCAGAAAGCACTGAATCAAAGAAGACATTTTCTCCTTTCTTGTTTTTCAGCTGGTCAGCTTTACACTTTGAATCTAATCTTTTCTGGTGCGATACTATATATGATATAGTATATTCTGTCATAGTGACCTTTTTTCCTTTTGTAAACTTGACTGATACTATATATATACATATATATATATTTATATTATATTGGTATATTTTTTTGTATTTCCATTTATATAAGCAAAAATGGAAGAGGGAGGAGCTGCAAAGTGAAACAGTCACTTCAGATGCCAAAAAGAGAGGCCAAGTGAAGACTGGGAATAGATAACAACTTTAAGAGTTCTTTTATTTAAGACTTCCTATGTGCAAAACCCAAAAGCAGAAAGAACAATTTTCAAGCTTTTTAGTTTTCATTAACTACATTCTTTCATTAAGGAAATTAAATATTTTTTGAGCATTTATTACATGTCTGATTACTGTGTTAACTGATGAGAACTGGAAGCTGAATAATTCTGTGTCTTCAGAAAGGTTATAGCAGTTTGTAGGGCACAGACACATAAAAAAGAAAATTTTGATACAATTTAATATGCATTCATAGTATTTCCATGGGAGCAAAGAGGAATGATTCTTAGTTGGGAAGAACTGCTCAACATTCTTTCAGAAACAGGAAATGCTTGAGATTTAAAGAGGAGGAGGAGGAGTTATTCCAGTAGGGGATGGCATGAGCAAAGGCAAACACTATGGCAAGCAGCAGCATGCAGTGTGGGCAACTATAGGCAGGATTGCTAGAGATTATGTCATGAGCCAGGGAGTGTGAAGATGTTAAACTGGGTAAGTAACTTGGCTCTAAATCATTATAGGATGTCACCTTAAGTAGCTTAGATTTTATCCTGAAGGTAACAGTAAACAATTGAAAGTTTTCTTAACCAAGGAAGTGACAACTTGAGGGCACCAACAATGGAAGCAGAGGAAGTAGTTATGAAAGCACTGCCATTTTCCTGGTGAGACACAATGAAGATTCAAATTAGTAGAGTGGTGTCACCTACAAGCCAGAATTTAGTTCTGAATTGGATGGACATGGGCAATCATTAGAGAAACTGAGCAATCAAAACATGACTTCCAGGCTTCCAGAACTCAGAGGACTGTAAAAGAGAAATACTTTAGAGGAAAGATAAAACATTCAATTTTATAAGTGATCCATTTAAAGTGCCTGAGAGATGCAGAGAACATACCTTGGGATAAAAAGTGGAGTGAAGGGGGAAAGGGGGAGCAGGAGGAAGGTTGGGGATAATTGGGTGGGGGACACGAGGTACAAACACAATTTGTGATAATGGGCATGCTGCCAGTATGGATCTGGCCTTCACATCTTGGGCATGAGGGGTGACAATCAGCTCTGTACTCATGAATATTCATAACCAATAAAATAAATAAATAACAGTATTCACACTTTCAGTGATCTAATTAAGAATATAAACCTTAAATGTCAATATAAAAGAAAGAAAGAAAGAAAGAAAGAAAGAAAGAAAGAAAGAAAGAAAGAAAGAAAGAAAGAAAGAAAGAAAGAAAGAAAGAAAGAAAGAAAGAAAGAAAGAAAAGAAAAGAAAGAAAGGAAGGAAGAGCCTGCGACCATTAATGGAAGATTCTAATAAACAGCTGTAATTAATTGAGTGTAAATCTTTAGGTAGAGATCACAGCTTGGGAATAGAAAATTTCAGGTCATTAACACATATATACATGGTAGCCATAACCATGATGGTGGATGAAATTACCTGTGTATATGCCCTGCATTGCAGAACAGCGGTAGGCTGAGGAAAATGCCTTGGGGGAGGAGTAGCATTAAGTCAACAGGCAGAAAAGGAGGAGACAAAAAGCAAACAGCCAGAGGTATGAGGAGATGGAAATATTCTGAAAGCCAAGAATGGCGAGATCCAAGAAGATCCACTCCAAAAGTTAATGCTTTCCAATACCTTACTGTTAATACTTTAAAATGATAATGTTAGCAAAAATAAAATAAACTTTGTTCACAGATTTCTTTTGATTCTTCTAATTTTCCATTTCTTTGTTTTCTTGTTCACATCCTCCTTATACCCCATGTGCTAACTGTTGAGGGGTATGGAATGTGATTGCTGATTTGCAATAACAGCACATCGGCAACAACAAGGTGAGGAGTGGGAAGGTATACATGAAAGCTTTAACTGTTTTCAGTGGAGATAGCTCCAAATTACTATGTGGAAATTAACCACACTTGGACTTTGTTCCCCTTATTCAGGTCTGATTTTGCAGCTAGTGGCTTATCCTCACTTTTCACGTGTCTTCCTTTCTGAAGCTCACTCTTCAACAATTTTGGAGTTTGTTGGGACTTCTCTTAGGGGTAAGTGGGGAATAGAAAATAAGTTCAATTCAAGAAATATGCTTATGTAAATGGTGCTTATATTTTTATATGAAAACTCTAAGCCAGGTATTCAAAATGAGTATCACGTTTGTTTTGACTGCCAACCCAAAGCAGACCACCACCACTACTCCTTCTAGTAGTAGCCAAGCATAACAAGAAACATAAGCAACCAAAAAACCACACATAAAACAAATCCTAAGGAATGTATGCAGAAGCTAAATAAACAGTAGAGGTCACCAAACACATGCACTGTCAGGAAAAGGGGAATGAAATCTACGGAAAAAGAGAAACCACCTGCCAATTTCAAATAATTCAACTCCAGGAACTGACTGTGGTGAGCCTGCTTGCTGATCCTAGACAGTCACCACTCAGACTTTCTGTGCTTTGAACATTAGCAATAACAATCTCAAATTTCATGCAGTGCAGAGCTTAGAACACAGGTGTTATAATTTCAATTTCGAAAGTGTCCTTGCCCTATTTAGGAAATAATGTGCTGTTTGTGGTGTTTCAAACTAGGGAAAAGCAAAAAGAAAACCTTAGGATTGATTCTTTGAACCCATGTTAAACATTTCTACTTCTTTTGTTAAATTACTTCTGAAATTGACAGTAACCCATTGTTTGGCAACCACCCCTATAATATGGAAAGAAGTAAGAACATGACTGGAATTTTGAAGAAGTTTCAACATAATTGTCCCATCTTTAGGGTTTTTCAGTGATACGTGACTGTTTACAAATCCAAAGGAGGACTTGGGACTGAAGAAAACCCTAAACCCATCTACTACATTAAGACTGGCACCAGGGAAGCTCTAGAGTATAATGGCAGATGTTTTAGCTGGGAAGGCAAATGACTCAAGTTTAAAAGTTTACAAGAACCTCCAAAGAAAGAACAACAGGCAAGATTTGACTGAAGAACCAAAATGAGGTGACAAGTAAGTTGGCACAGCAACAGAAAACCTGGGAGGCTGCTGCTACTTATTATACTTTGGAACCAAGAAAAATTTGGACCCTAGTTGTCTTGAAGCTACTCCCCTCACTGGAGTCCTGGGGATTGAAGTCTCTGGGGTTGAGGTTCAGTCATGAGAATGAGGCAAAAGCAAGGAATGGCCCAAGAGTTTGCCAGATAGGAAAACTTCCAGGATAACTTGGGAGATGGGTCTATAGCAAAATTCTAGTTATATAAACTGGACACAGGTGAGGAATTCAGGTTTAGGAATCAGTGAATGAAACCAAGAAAGGAGTGAGCTGAGATCGAGGAACAAGAATGGGAGTGCCAATGACTTGCATTAGAAATTTAAGTTCCGGCTTAGGTGAGAGTTGCAATAAATATGATTTAGGTATAATGAGCTAATGCTTTCAAGGTCAGCCTGTCAGGGAAGATTCTTAAACAGTCAGGCTTAGAAGTGGACCTAAACAGATGGGAGAGAAGGAATTAACTACCAGAAAAGTCTGAGTACTTTCTTCTTCCATCACTGTCATTAGGTCAGCTGTCATCAAAGGATTCAGCCAGGCTGGTTAGCTCAGTTGGTTAGAGCACAGTGTTATACCAAGGTCAAGAGTTCAGATCCCCATACTGGCCAGCAGCCAGTAAATAAATAAATAAATAAATAAATAAATAAACAAACAAACAAACAAATAAATAAATAAATAAAGGGCTTGATGGAGTTTGGATATGTTGTCCCCTCCAAAACTCATGTGGAAATTTGATCCCCAATGCAGCAGTGTTGGAAACTGATTGAGTCATGGGGGCAGATCCCTCATGGATGGATTAATTTTTCTCCCTGGGGGAGGAGGGATTAACGAGTAAGTTCTCACTCTATTAGTTCCCGTGAGAGCTCATTGCTTAAAAAGACCCTGGCACCTTCTCTCTCTCTCCTTTGTTTCCTCTCTCTTGCTTCCTCCCGCCATGTGATCTGCTTGTACCCACTGGCTCCCTGCCACTTTCAGCCATGAGTAGAAGCAGCCTGAGGCCCACACCAGATACAGCTGTCCCAGAATTGTAAGCCAAATAAACCTCTCTTCTTTATAAATTACCCAGTCTCAGGTATTCTGTTATAGCAACACAAAATGGACTAAAACAAGGCTCATCCATAAAGAACTAAAAGAGCCTACAATGAAATTAGAACATGAGCTAACAATGCAAGTGATAACACCCACTCCCCAAAGTGTGCTAATCATCTTCAGGACTTTTCTACATAAAATAGGAAACGAAGGTTATAAAGAACCATATGGTTTGACAATCTCGCTATCTTTCTGCCATCTGAAACTGCTCCACAATCATCCTCATTAATTAAACATTCAAGGTTTGCTGGAACACCAAAAGTGACAGAGAACTCATTCCTTTAACAGGTAGTCTACTCACTCTTTAGAATGCTCTGTTAAATTAAAACATTATTCTTTAAAGTGAGCTCAAATCTATATTTTTGAGGCTTAGATTTTATTAGCCCTCATTTTATTCCTTAGAATCAAATAAAATAGTCTGTAATCACTCTAATAGGTTCCTCTGCATCCTGATCGCTATCCCTTGAATGCCTCTCAATTTGTCTAATCCCTCCTAAAACTTGCTATAGGCAATAAACTCCAATCTAATGAGTAAAGGGAAGAGTGAGAGTAGTGCCTCTACTTTCCTTCATACAATAGTTGTAAAACTAAAGCTTAAAAAAAAAGGAAATTTGGTTGTCCTCTTTGCCATACGTTATGGATAGCTTAACTACGTCATCTACAACCTTCACATCTTTTAAGACAGTCTCCATATACTGTGGAATAGATGCACAAGGTCTTGATTTTAAAAATAATACATATTAACTAAAGAAATTATGGAAGATGAGAAAGAATTAAGAAAATTTAAGTCATATTATTCTAGAGGGTCTGGACATAGAAGATGATTACTAAAAAACTTGGCACAGTAGGGCTAACACTTTGTAGTCAGAGAGGGGCTGACTACAAAGGGGCATAAGGCAATTTGGGAGGCGGGGATAGAACTGTCCTATAAATTGATTGTGGTGGTGGTTACAAGACTGTATGCATTTGCCAAAAATGCACAGTAAAAAGGGTAAATTTTATATATGTTAATTACACCTCAATACAAAAATTAACCTGTAAAAAATATACATGTATTTTATGATCCCAATTTTTTAGGAAATAAGTTTTAATCAAAAGTGTTAACAGCTGATATTTCCGGAGAGTCTGCTTATGGATTTACTGAAAGACATTCCAGTTAGAAGTGAAATGGTCACTTAAGTTAGACAAGTCATATATAATCAACAGTGACGGCCATAATGAGATCATCTGAATGCAGAAATTATGAGCAGGAAATTCAAAGGAAATCAAATCAGCTGAGAGGTAAAAAAAAAAAAAGAATGGAAATAGATGTACATACGTTTGTGTATAGATTATATATGTTATATACAGAGTTATATATGTTTGTGAGTGTAAAGAGAGAAGCTTCCATTCCTATTGTAGCCTATGTATATTTTTATTCTTTTTGAATAGGCTCTTAGGCAAAAGAGGTTGCTCATCACTAATCTAAGCCACTGGTAAAAATGGTGGGAAAAATAAAACACAAAAAACAGGGCTAAAGACAGAGGTCTTTGTTACATACATTGAGCCCAGCCTTCAGCTAATCGGTACTCTCTAGGATTGGCTCTTCTCCTAATTATGATCTGCCCGAATACATTTTCATCTGTTCCCTATTTCTTTGTCTTATTTGGGTTATTGTGGGAAGCCTTATAAATGCTTCTGATGTAAGGCATCTGCCACATTTTTCTCACTTCCTTGTCAAAAAAGACAGTGAGTTAGCTGGATAAGAGTTTTTCTCTGTGAACACATGGCTGCTTCTAGTGAGCATTGCTCCCTTTTTTAAATCTCATAAATCATCTATTTTGTAATTTGTTCTACTCACAATTTTATAGCTTAGCGTACTCACCTACCTTTCTGTCTCTTTCTCTCTCTCTCCTCTCCCTCTTTCTCTTTAAATGAGAGTCTCAATAGTTACCCTTTCGACGACTCTTTGGGCAACACTTCCACTCTCCACATTTACTAAAAAATTCCGGACAGCAATTCACAAATTTAATTTATATTTTTCATCAACTTAAAATTTGTTCATGCCAGATTTGGGAACAAGAACTGCTTTTTAATAATCTTTTCCCTAATGTGGCTTCTGGTGGCTTTTTAATGGTGCTTGTTTAGGATTTTTCAATGCAAAGACAATTCTTTCTGATTAAAAAAATATACTCAAAATAGAGACTAGATAAACTTTTTCTCTTTTGCTTAGTCATTGATTAAATCTCAAGCAGCGGATCCATCATTTCCTTGTTCTTTCTTCTTACTCTGAATATAAGGACATCGGTATTGAAACTACAGTTGCAACACTCATACTGTTTTTTAAATCTAGGCTTTCTGTTCACAGAAGTGAGGTGGCTTATGGGAGAGCCATAACAGAGATTACCGGAGAGAGCAAACCGCTCCTACCAACAAGTTATCCTAGTCACCACCACTGATTATGTCAAATATACCGATTTCTATTTTCACTCCATGTTTCCTTAAAAAAAAGGTAATTTTAGTAAAATATTCCATGAGTACAAATACAATGAGTAAGGTCATATATTTTGATTTTCAGTTTCAAATCATTAATAATCCAATACATTTTTAAAAATGGTCTTTATCTGTATGTCCAACATGGTAGCAACTAGCCACATGTGGCTAGGTAACTTTAAGTTCCTTAAAATTAAACACATGAAAAATTCATTTCGAGGGCTCAGTAGCTACATGTGGCTAATGGAACTTTGTTGGAGACCACAGTATAGAACATTTACATCATCACAGAAAGTCCTTCTTGAAAGCACTGTTATAGACATTCCAAATGCAACACCTAATTGGCTTCCTTCAACTAGTTTTCTTTACGAAATTTCTGCACAAAAAAGACAACTAATAAACACAGACAGTTTGCAGGAGGTGGGGTGAGGATTTGGGTAGAGGAAGATGTCAAAATCTCTGGGGCAAAAAGTAATGCTAAGTTCCCCCCTTTGCCCCTCTCCCACTCTCCTCCCATCAAGATTTTAGAGCTATCATAAAGCCATTTTCTTATCTCTCTCATACAGATTTTGACTGCCATTGAAGCTATTTCTTATCTACAAATTATTTGCTTTCTTTCCATTTATGAGAATGAAGGAAGGAGAACAAGGAAGAAGGAACTAATGCTCAACAACGAATGTAGGCTGGACCTGCCAGCCACCAAAAACCCCAAACACTTCATGTACATAACTGGTGTTTTTCATAGCATTTAAAAATTACCTAGTCCAAACTTCTCAGTTTAACAAATATGAGGAAACTGAGGCCAAAAACTTTCCCAACGTCATGTAATTAGTATATAAAAAGCTAAAACCGGTACCATGCATCCCTGTCAACGTTCTTATCTCTACATTACCATGTCCCAACTGGCTACTCAGTTTCCCTAAAGCATCTGATGACACATTTGCACTGTACTGGACAACTAGAAAAAGACAAATGTGCATTTACTGTAAAGCACAGAAGATTGGGAACTGCAATCCAGTTAGGCTAACTACTGGGTGATTAATATTCTTTCATAATCTCCAGACAACAGAAATTCTTTAAGTAATGGCCTATGGAGATTTACAATAGACAAATATGACTAAACAAACCTAACTTACTACTGAAGATAAGTAATCTGTGGGTTTCTTGAATGCCTTGACTCTTTGTTATTCCCATTTGGATGCCCAGGGGCTGATCCAATACCTGGCACTCAATTGCAGAAGCTCAATAAATATTTATGGAATAAATAAATAAATGTGATTTTCATTGCTGAACTGTTAAAATGAGGTAAAACAAAACAAAACAAAAACCCAGAACACTAGCTACAAAATCATTCTAAAGAGAATGGCTGTTTAAAAGAGTACAATTGAAGGCTTCTAAACCAGTGGTTTTTTAAATAACTAATTTTGACAACTGAGTGAAGATCTGAAAACTTTATTCAGAAATCTAGAATAATATTAAAACATTGGGAATAATGTGAGTTAAGTAAAACTGAAAGGAAAAAAATTACTAGACCACAAGTCAGAAAATAAGGCTTATGCTTTTGACCCTACAATGATTTGCCGACTTCACCTTTCTTTAAGTTTTCTTTGCAATACAAGAATGGGAGTATCTGGCGCACTATGCTCAGGGGTTTTACTTTAATATACAAAGGATACGGTGGCAGCCACTTGCCAAAGTCGGCTTCCGGTAGTTCGTCCCCTCCCCGCAAACATGCGGCACCTCCATCAAGAGGTGGAGTCTCTTCCCCCTTCCTGTCCATCTGCGCTACCCTCATGACTTGCCTTGACCAACAGAAAGTGGCGGAAGTGTCGCCGGCCTGTTCCGTGGGTAGCCTTTAAGAGGATTGGCTGCTTTTGCTTTTGGTAGCCAGGTGCCATGCTGAGCAGCAGCTGGGGCTAGATGCTCAACAGCGAGCGACAGCACTGGGAGACAGAGGCCAAGGAGGAGCACTGAGAAGGCAGCTTTGTGGCTGAAGCTTTCTTGGAAGTTCAAGCTCAGCTCTACTGCCAGATGAAGCCTGCCAGCCATGTGAGTAATCCCCAGCCTTTGCCAGTGAAGCAAAGGAGCCACCTAGACACCACCTCCCCCAACCCCCTTTCCCTGCCCACAGAATTGTGAGAAATTAAATTATTGTTACTTTAAGCCACTAGCTGTAGCATGGTAATTTACTAAGCAATAGATAAACAGGCAGTGTATTTGAACCTTTGGAAGAGTCAAGCAACGTGGGAAAATACTGGGATTTTTCAGAAAATACAAATGCAAAAGTCAAGATAAAGGATCATAGTTAAGCAGTCATAACCAACTGGGAGTGCTTTGAAATGTTAAAAAAATACTACTATAATTAGCTTTTAAAAGAGTTTACATTTCTGTTGAAAATTAGACGAGGATATTCTCTGAATTTTTTTTTCTCTCCTGCCTGGAAATTCACATCAGGTGTTTATAAGAGGAACGTACTCACATGGGCATACACAAGATTACGCAGATTCTTACAATGATACAACAATCATTGTAAAGTTAAGACAGTATATCAAAATGCAAGTGTGATAAGGTTATGTATATCAATTCTAACATTTATAGATAAAATCATATCTATTTTATTACTGAATCATTAACAAACACATTTCCTCTTTTTAGTATCAAATTACTTAAGGCACATGTCACAGATGAGAAAGGCCCGTGACGTATTCAGACATTTTAGGTTAGCTTGTTTTGCCATTTAGCTGAAGTTGGAAAGATGACCTTGAATTTTGTTCTGGATTTATTTTCCTTTGATTTAAATGCCTTTTACTAATGTCATTATTACTTTCCTTAACTTTAAAAAGCTTCCTAATTTTTGTTCCTCAATATATTTGGAAATGGAGAATTCACTTGCCTTGTAAAATTGTCATCTTTCTAATAAGATAAAATGGGATATTTTTAATGTGATAATTTGATCAATGCTATATAAAACAAAGCTGTAAGTTAAGCTTTTAAAAACTGTATAAATTATTTAGAAATACGAGTAGCAATTTTATTCAAAATATGACTTCTCTGTGTACATAAAACTTCCTTTTAAAAGAAAGACCTAAGAAATTGAGAAGAAACATGGTATTCATAAAAGGAGCTTATTATGATTTTGTGTCAATCAAGGGGGATAAATATCTTACTTGTTTCAAGTGCAAACTCATAAAGCCCTTTTCTTATATAGAATTTGGGGATAATTGAGGCCTTAATCTAGATATTTAAACTTGAAAATTACAGATTGATAACACTTTATAAAAATATTTTATGTAAATATTTCATGTAAAAGTTTCTATTCATCAATACATAAATTTGAAAACGTAGGGAACTTTAACCTTTAAAGGAATATTATGGTAAAATTTTGGAGAAATGAATATTCCTTTTTAAAAAATGATGTTAATCCACATCTATTAACGCTCCTTTTATTGTAAATATTTAAGATGAACAACATGGTTTTGATATAATAGTGAAATAGTTACTGTAGTCAAGCAAATGAACATATCCATCCTCTCTAATAGTTACTTTGTGTGTGTGTGTTAAGAGCACCAAAAATCTACTCTTAGCAAATTTCCAGTATACAGTATTATAACTATAGTCTTTATGCCATACTGTAGATCTCCAGAATTATTCATCCTACATATCAGCAACTTTGTACCCTGTGCTCTGCATCTCCCACCCATCATTTTATTCTCTATATATTGGACCATCATTTTATTCTCTATGTCTATTTGACTTTTATTTTTTCTTTTTTTAGATTTCACATGTAAGTGAGATCTTGCAATATTTCCATATTTTTCTTCCTCTCTCTGGCTTATTTCACTTGGCATAATGTTCTCTGGGTTCATCCGTGTTGTCACAAATGGCAGGATTTCCTTCTTTTTTAAGGCTGGATAAAATTGTAACATATACCGTAATGTCTTTATCCATTCATCGTTTTCTTCTTCCCCTGTTTTTTTAAGTTAATTAATTTATCATTATTATTATTATGTTTTACATTCTAAGATGTTGTGGAGCAGTTGGGAGGGAGGGGGAGAGGGTGGGAGAAAGAGAAAAGGGGGGCGTGGTCACGGACCATATCCATTCATTGTTGACAGATACTTAGGTTGTTGCCATATCTTGGCTATTGTTAGTAATGCCACAATGACATGAGGGTGCAGATATAATTTATGCTTTTAAAAATATTTAATGCAACAGTTCATTTCATTAAAATCAATTACAGTGATACAGAACATCATACCTTATCAAAATTCTTAGAGGTAGACTATTTAAACAGAAATGTTTAATCTGTGTATTGAAAATCTGCAATATGTTAAGCCCAAGGCACCTACTTTTTACTCTTTATCTTTTTATTAACCTCACAATTCTTGAGATAAATACTCTTGCCAATTTCAAAGACAGGAAAACCAAAATTGAAAAAGTTTTGTTGTACAATACCCAAGATTGTTAAATATCAAAGATGTAAAATACCCAAGCTGTTGTTAAGAGTTGAGTTTCTAACACAAATCAGTCTAATTATAGTACCACAGTTTTTCTCATTATTCTATATAGTACCTGGGGTTAACATTTTAAAACTGCAGATTGGATCACATGCAGGGTTCCATAGCATGGCATTCAATCATTTTCATGATTAAACATTATCCCACCTCCCCAGATTTATTATCTCTTTCACCTAACCCCTCTTACCACTTCTTCTCCAAATATACCACATTCTAGTGGGTCAAAGATAGATGAAGAAATAATTCCAATAAAAGTGGTAAGTGCAATGATAGAGAAACTTCTAGTATACTATTGGATGAAATAGCATAACTTTTTGCAGGGAGGTAGGAGAGAATGAGCGTAGGAGCTTTCAGCAAAAGCTGATGTGTATTTTGGTGGATTGAAGGATGATTAGGGAGTAGTTAAGTAGACATTTTAGGCATAAAGCAGAGCATGTACAGAGCACAAAATGATATGGTGTATCCAACAAAATATATTGCCAGTATCAATAAAACACAAAATTCAAGGTAGCATGGTAAGGCAAGAAAGACAGGCAAATATCAATGGAGGGTCTAATGTACTGCAGGAAGGACTATAGATTTATTCTAAACAATAAGAAACTATTAAGAAGCTCTTAAGAGAAAAAGTGGTAGGGTCAGATTCATTTTACCTGAATCACTCTGTAGCAGTGCGGAAAATAAATTGTAGGTAAGGAGGGGGTTTGGTAGCAAAAGTGAGGACAAGGAGACAGTTACCTATGAGGCTAATACTCATAGTGTGATGAAGACATGTACCTTAACTATGGCAAGTTGTAGGGGGTGTATAAAGGAGAGTAACAGAGCTGCAGCTCGTCCATATGGAGGTACCTTGCCCAAAGTCCAAAAGCTGCTTCCAAGAGATGCCTTTCCTCTGTGGGAAAACTCAAAATATACTGATTTTGTCAGTACAAGACACTACCACCAGTGTCTGAAAATCATTAATAAATGACATCTACACTTGATAGGTAATGAGGAACCCTTGTGCAGTGCACAGATATGGTTAGGAAAAGACTTAGTGTTTATGACAGGTAGAGAGGGTGAAATGGAAGGATGTGCGAGAGCTGGCTTGGCTAGCAGACTGGATGTTTTTGCCTTAAAATGAGCTTAAGAATCTAGAAAGAGAAAATCAGACTGGAGGCAGGACAATTTTTTAATGAATCCAGTTTAGGCCTTCTGACGTTTAAAATTCCTAAGGAATACCTTTGTGAAATGTTTACTGGATATTGGGTATGTGTACATCTAAAACTCAGGGGGAAAGGTCAGAGTAAGTCAAGAGTTATAATGAGCTTACCCAGAGATATATCATGGAATGAAAAGACTAGCAGGATAAGCAAGCAGCATTAGAGAAACATCAACACTTAATGGCAAATAAGGGAAGATTCCCATAAAGAAATCAAGAGTAGTCAGAAAGGCACGATAAGAATCAGGGACAAATGTTGCAAAAGAAAGCAAGGACAAGAAACTCACCAGTTGTCAGTTCACTGGGAAAAGTCCAGTCAAAAAAAAATAAAATATAAGACCAACTGAGAGGAGCTTTCTTATTCAATTTTATTATTTTTACTGTTAAATTTATTTATTTATCTATCTATTTGTTTTTGTAACAAAACAAATAGTTGATTGCACATATCAATGAGATACAGAGTTGAATATCAATACCTGTGTGCAATATGTTCAAATCATGATGATTAGCATATTCAACATTAGACAATGTAATAGTTTTTGATGTCCCTTTGCCAATTGCTCTCTTACCCTCTCCAAGTCTCACCTTTGGGGAATTTTAAATCCCTGGCAAAGGTTTTGCCAGCAAGGAGGTCCTCAGTCAATGTTTGCTGAAGGAATGTGTGAAGAAATTGTTTTACATAATTTTGCTTTTGAGGAGAGAGCGGTAACGTGATGGAGTATAAAGGAGTTAGGGAGGAAAAAAGTATTTATTAAACACCTACAATGTGCCAGGAGACTTCATATGCTATCTCCGTGAAGAAGAGATGACATCCTCATTGTACTGATAGTAAACAACAAAAACAAAGAAAAATGAGAGGACTTAAACTTAACCATTCAGTCAGTGACTGAGCAGGACTTAAAATGATTGTTTCTAAAACGAGGGTCCCTGGGTTCTCTCCCATCTCTGTCACCAACTAGCTTATGACAAATTGGGAATCTCTTAATTTACCTGAAACTTCCAAGATATTGGAATAAATGATCTCCAACATAATTTTATATTCAAAACCACTGTTTCCTTTTATTGGTCATAGTTAACATCCCTGATGTGTATTTTTCTGCCTTGCCAGATTTCAAATTCCCAAAGTGAATTTGGACTTAGTTTTCTTCTTCTGGAAATGTTTCAGAGAGTTCTGAAGACAACAGGAGCTTAATATTTATTTTTAATAAATGGACAAGTATTTTTAAAAGCAGTTTGTTTATTCAACAGTTAGCTCAAGAACTATTGGAAGAGAAGGCAGTTAACGTAAGTCACTCAGATTTCTGAAAAGGGCAAAGGCTTTTAACATATTTTTAAAAGTCATCAGAACACTAACATGTCATCTATCTATGATGAAAAAGTAGAAAACCAAGCAAGAATGCCAAAGGAACTAATTAAGGATAACTTTTAAAAGCTCCCCATATTCAGATCAGCAAGATGACGCACGTTAGAGAGAACTCAAATAATATCCTGATACAAACCATTGCTATCAACTGCACTTTTCAAAATTTTGAGAGAGGTGAAATGTCTTCACTGTGAGAAAACTAGAAAGCAGGCTTTATCTAAGTTTGCTGACCATCTTAAGGAGACATTTCTACAAATTTGAAAATGAGGTTAACTTTCATGAAGAAGTCACTGGAATAGAGCATGCTAATCAATTAATTTTCAAATCTCTAGAAAAGTACCATAATACATTTCTATGTCCTTTTTTGCAGCAGACCAATATAACTTTCTTCTATGACAGAAATAGCACTTATAAATGTCTTGGAGTCAGGAAACACAATATATCCAAATGTGCAAAAAGTTTTTTATTCAACTTTATCTGATAGTCTTGCCAATAAGATTTTTTCTTAAGTGGCTCATGGCTAACTCAGTGTGTTACTTGCTTGACTCAGTGGACAACAGTCAGTCTGAAGAGGCTTGTAGGGTGGTGTC
Source organism: Cynocephalus volans (assembly GCF_027409185.1). Lineage (NCBI taxonomy): Eukaryota > Metazoa > Chordata > Mammalia > Dermoptera > Cynocephalidae > Cynocephalus > Cynocephalus volans. The sequence goes on from NC_084465.1 coordinate 41,010,376, forward strand.
TGAAGGAAGAAGTGCAATTGAGATACTGTTACTATCACATCTAAGGAAAAATGGAAAAGAAAGACCATATCACAAAGGTTCACTGCTAGGAAGAAACAAAATGATCAGATTTGTATGTAAATATGAGAATATAGTATTAAAGTTTTACCTACGATTAGTATATATAGAGAGAAAGAATACCAAATATTAACACCAAGAAATGTCCCATCTACTATGATTTGTAATAATTAAATCCTTCAAAGAGTACAATATTCACCTGAGAACTATATTTGCATGAAGAGTCACTGAAAAAAAAATTAAATTCAATCTATCAAAAAGAACCAGAGGTAAGTGTAATTATTATGGGGTTAGAAAGTTAAAAGAAAAAAAAAGTTAACAATTACATTTAATTGTAATATTCAGCATAAAAAATTAGTTGTCACCTATGGCAAATATATAGCCAAAGTTAAGTTTCAGAATTTAACAACACAGGAGTGTAAAATTCCTCTCTAGGAAATTAAGATTAGTTCAAATGATGACTCTTCTGATCATAGATTTACATAATAAACTGCTGACTTATGGTTGCGACTGGGGATTTTATGCAGGTATTTCTTGTTCCAACTGAACTTTTGATTGTCCCACAAAACACCCCTCATGCTTCCATTTTGCTCCGGGGTAGCTTCTAATCATCTTTCCCTCTTAGCCTAAATGTCATTTTATCAATCTAAATAGATGCCCTCTGCCTTCCTTTCTCATAACACCTTATTTTTCTCTAGAGCACTTACTATGACTTTTAATGACCTACTATTAACATTTATGTATTAAGCAGCTAAAATAAGGTAAATATTGTGCTGGGTGCATGCTGTATTCTTTCCTTCACTGGGATGTAATCTCAAAGAGGGCGAGCATTAGATTTTGTTAAGTCCAGTATTAGTTACTAAGGCTGAATAAAATTAATGTTTGAATAAGTGAAGGAAAGATGTGATGAAGGGACTTCTTTTCTTTGTGATAAGAACAAGAGCAAGGTACAACAATTTAATGAGTGTGTGTGCCCCAGGAAGTATCAGGCATTTTATACTTGTTTAATTCTGCCATCCCCATGGAGTAGACAGTACTGTACTCATTTCATCACACGGTAATTTGAGGAGCAGAGAGGCTAAGTTACTAGCCTGAGATCAAAAGCTGATGATTGGTAAAGGTAAAATTCAGACACAAATCTGCCCACTTTAAAGCAATGTATTTGCTTTCTATCCCACCAAGTTTCTAGGTCTAGAGTTGCATGAAAATATACACATATCAAGAGGTCATTTTAAAAGTGTTACTTCCTTGACAGCACAGTATCACTTGAAAGAGCAATTATTAAAATATTAAAATGCTTCCTAGGTTCTGCTGAAAAACTAGGTAATTTGGGGTTATTAACATTTTCTATCTTTAATCTCAAATATTATATGTAGAAAATATAATGGTTATAAATCTTGAGATCTTTCATCAGATAAAACATTTAAAATATATAACGTTTTGTTTTAAGAGTAAACTCATTTTAGAAATATATTTATATTAAAGTAATATTTATATCTTTGGAAAAATTGAATAAGCCAACTTGTATTTTAAATGAACTGAGACATTAAGTTCAAAAAGCCATATATATATATATATATATATATATATATATATATATATACATATGTTGATTATTTAGCATGATTCCTGAATATATGTTTTCTTAAATTATGCATTCTCTATGTATTTTGAAGGGGTTTCATTGTGTTTATAGGAGTAACAGGGTTTTTTTTAATCATAAAGAATCCTCATAGCTTTTTATTCCATGTAAAGCTGTTCCCACATTATTTAACTGGTGTGCATTATAGAAAATATTTTGCTTTGGAAACACTTCAAACAAGGCAAATTCCACAGGAGACAGGGCTACTGACTAACACATCACAGTAATATGACCTCTTGACCGAAACTTTTCTGAATGTGCATCACAAAAGACCCTTGACACCTGTCATTTTCAGAGATTAATAAAAAAAAATTCTAAAGAATGCCACAATGCTTCCTGAGAAGAAAAAGGAGAAATTATACACTCACATTTCAACAAATCTTACCCCTCTCCCTCAAAATACATATTTTAATTTCAATCCGTTCTTATTTGTTCTAAAATCCAGAAAACTTGTAATACTAATGTGGCAGACCTGACTACATTTATTACTTTCCTATCCTGTCTCCAACACAAGGACAACTTTTATATAGTCTAAAGAACAAATCTTCCACATCAGGTATCTCATAATTCCCCTGAGTAAGCCAAGTCCACCTTTGTGTTTTAAATAAAAGCAAGCACTGAGGGAGAACGTATGTTTTTGGTTAAGTGTACCAAAAAACCTGTAGTAGACATATCAACCTAATGGCATTGAATTTCAAAGCTAGTGTTTGCTTACAAAGCTTACTAATATTTGCAAATGAAAAAAAACAACAACTAATATTTGCAAATGGAAAATCTGAACATCTACAATTAGCTAAAAATTTGACAGTTCTGAAATCAGGCAGAATAGTTTTTCATATATTTAATTTCATGTTAATTTGTAATTCAGTAGGTAAACTCAGACCAGCATGTTGTATATATGTGTGGTTATTAAATGAATTGTATTTTTAATGAATAAGAGGACTTCCTTAATAAAATAATAATGGCATTTCTATTGATTTATTTGTAATGTAAAGACTTTTTGCAACATGAAATATTAATCATTTCTGTTTATCTAAATTTACTTATATCAGATGTGATAAAATATAGGTAGATACATAGAGATGCATAGCAATTTGGAAGATATATAACAATTTGAATACAGGTAGAAGTATATGGGTTGAGTTCATAACAAACTAAACTTAGGAAACAGAAGAGAATTACTTATATCATTGACAGAACGGGCATTCTAACCCAGAAGACTGGTGAGTACTCAAGATTCTGTTCAAAGAGACGGAAGTAATGATAAATGAAGGCTGCAGGGAAATCTGTTTTCACACTCATGGCTGACCCATCCATGTGTCACATACATACAGCTTCTAGCACTTGTAACACCAAAACTCATCTATTTTGCAAGAAAAAGTGTTCTTATTAAGAACTGTGTTTTGTGGGGAGAGAGACAGGAATAGGTAAAAGTGCACTTTACACTGCTCCTTATTACATTTAAATACAATGAAATAAAAAGCTGACATTTATGGAAATAAAACATTGCTTGGAATTTCAATTTAAAAATAAATACAATATTTTATACATTTTAGGCTTTTATAAAGCAATACTTAACACTGGTATAAGCCATGTTTAACCTTGATATTTTTAGAACCTCTATCTACTTAAGAAAATTTTCATCTGTATAAATTCCTTAAGCATATTTTTAAGTAATGTGAACATGATAAGTATAGCAAACACACAAGTTCTTAACATGTCAGACACTATTCTACATCCCTTACATACTATATCTCATTTAGTTCTCACAACAATCCTATGAAGACAATAATATTATTATTTCAATTTTAGAGGTGAGGCATGAAAGCTTATAAAAAGCATAATACTATTATTAAAATACAGTACTTGCTGAGAATGCTGAACCATGCAATTTGTATATTAAAATTTTTCACTGTAGTTTTCCAATTTTTAATAAATATTCATCAAAAATGTCCCATTCCAGTTCTTTCTCAACTTACAAAATTTCATCCTGTTTGCTTCTAAAAGAATTTTTAACAATATAATCAGTGTGCTATAAAATAAAACTTTAACTTCATAAGCCCACCTCAAAAAATAAAATTGCAATTATAAGGAAAAGGCAGGAATTTACAGGTTGGTGGTAATTAAATGCCACCAACTTTATCCTCACAAACTACGTATGGCACCTTGTTTAAAGTTGCTTGTCAGATGAACACTTCTTATCTTGAAAGTAGAGTGGCTAAATATATTTTTCTCTATAGCTGTACTACCAAATATTAACATGAAAAGGCTAGCGGTACCACTATGACTATAGCAGGAAAGGACAACATCAGGAATCGAAAAGGCATTAACTTCAACTTTAAATTTCATTTCCCCCTTTTTAAATTAGATTTTTTTACGTTATTTAAATGTAATTTTATTACATTTACTATATTGTAGTGACACTTGAAGTACAGCTATTGTATGAATCTGCCTGCGCCTCAGGTACAATATAAACTAAAGCTTATAACTCAGCTTTGAAAATTAGCTCATGAATCAAAGGAGGTATAAAGTCTAAGCTTCAAAACCCATCTTTATTTACCAGATTTGCAAGAAATCCATTTAGCTTTTCTTAATATCAGTAGTTAAAAAAATCAGATTTTGATTTTCTTTACACTTTTAACCATTCCATTTGCCAGAGACTGCTTTTCTCAGCTATTTATACCATGCCACAACATTTACAACTAAAATACAAATCTTTAAATTACCAATAATGGATTTTGAAGGCATTTTCCTCTCCAAGTTCAAAACATACATATATGAACATTGTAATGAACTTACCTATTTTAAATTTACTTAACACTCAATCTATAAGTAACAGTGAACAGATTAAATACATTCTAAAGAACACTTAATAAAGATTAAACTACCTTAAAAATTTTTTTCATCTGCTGGAAATCACTCTGAAAGGTTTCATTTTAGCTCTGACATGCATTCATTCATTTGCATTCAACAAAATTTATTGTGTATCTACCATGTGCAAAACCCTGTAGTAGGACTTGGAGAAATGGTCCTTATGGAAGTAAGTGGATGTGAAACATTAATCACATGCTCTGCATGTTACAAAAGAGGGAATCTACCCAAGATGGGTATGTGTTTGTGTGGGTGTGGGAGTTAGGTGGATAGGACCTTCCTGAAATGACTTTAAATATCAGATTTGTAAGATAAGTAGGAATTCTACTTGTCAAGGGTGAAGGTTTAGGGAGCTAAGAGATAGGAGGAAAACTTTAGAGTGGTGTGCATGTGATCTAGGCAGAGAACAGCTCTTTAGAAGATATGTGGGAGGCAAGAGAGAACGTGGGTAACTGAGAATGCAGAAAGATTCAGTTTGGCTGGAGCAGTAAGAGCACAGGGAAAGATAAGGGATAAATGAGGCTGGGGAGAGAGGTCAGGAGGGACCCACTCATGGAGAACTTTATAAACCTGATATCAGGCACAATGGCCTTTATTCTTTTTTTTTTTTTCTTTTTCTTTCTTTACACTCTCTGTAGTCCCTTTTATAAGGGAACTAATCCCATTGGTGAGGGCTCTATTCTTATGACCTAAATTACCTCCCCAAGTGTCCACCTTCTATTACTATCTTAGGGGTTAAGATTTTCATATATGAATTTTGGGGTGACATAAATATTCAGTCCCTAATAGATCTTCTATTTATTAGCTTTGTGAAAAGTTATATACATGTAAAGAAAACAATTCAATAATACTTATTACTATTAAATGAGTTCTGAATATTGCTGTTATTTCTGCACTTGTTTACTCTCCACATGTGCTTTCCCCTCATATCTCCCTCAACCTAGCTTTTCCACTATGTGTACTTACAAATAACCTATGAATTTCTAAGGTCAACCTTAGGTGATTTTTCCCCGAGTTTTTACAGCTATTCGTACAATATTTTATCTTATATATGGATATTTCTTAGAGTTAATATGTAATTTTACAAGCAGTCAAATTTTGTCTTCTTAGTTATTTTTTATTTATTTTTATTTCTTTAGGGTGTTTCACCATTTTATTACAACCTAAAGTGAAATCCCTTTTCCAATACTATTTTGTAATTGTTTACTTGTGGTAAATGCAAATTCAGTCAATATCCATGTATTCATCTTATCACTAAACTTATCCAGTGTATCCTGCTTATCCAGCTTATCCAGTAAATATGTGTACTCTGAAATTTTTTTCTTTTTAAAAAATTTTTATTTATTTATATTATGAATATTCATGAGATACAAAGCTAACTGTCACCCCTCGTGCCCATGACATAAGGGCCAACTTCATACTGGCAGCATACCCATTACCAGAAATTGCATTTGTACCCCATGTCCCCCACCCAATTATGCCCAATCTCCCTCTCCCTCTCCCTTTTGTCTTTTTAAATAAGTTACCCAAGAGTAAGGAGTTTTCATTACAACTTTTTAGTGCCCGTGACAGAACACAATACCCATGAAACACTCAATAGGCAATTTAAATAAATAACTACTTATGGTGGATAAGCTAATAATTGACAGAGAATTTTGAAGCAATAAGTTAATGTGAGTCTTATTAATGTAGTTGTTAACTAAATTATATGTTCTTTCCATATCTTTAGTTACCACAATGAATAAGTTGTATATTTTATTCTCTACATAAACACTACAGTTTATAATAAGATATTTTATCAAGAAGACATTTATAAATTACAATTGTGACCTGGAAGCAAGTTTATGAAATGTAACTTTACTGCAATCCAGGTGAACAGAATTTCTTTATTTAGTGCACAACGAACCTGGTCTTCCATGAGAGCAGGTGTCTATTGCTAGGGTGGAGAAACTTATCTGAATGTTAATTTGGTTTGAACTTAAACCAATGTGATATCATAAGAGTCCTTTCAGGTAGTTCTCAGTCTTTCTTAAATAAAAGGATATTCAATGTTTTCATAAAATTCATCCTTACATCAGCTTTCTCCCCAAAATGGCCTCTGGAATTGTGGAACCCTCATGAATGAGGTTAATGACTTTATAAAACACATGCAAAGGAGCTGTTCACCCCTTTTGCCCCTTTCTGCCATGTGAAGTTGCAGCAAATGGCCTTTATTCTGAGTATCCAAGGGAAGCACCAAGAAGAAAAAGGAAATGACATTGTCAAATTTGAATTTAATGGGTATGCTGCCAGTAGGAATCTGGCCCTCACATCACGGGCACGAGGGGTGACAATTAGCTTTGTATCTCATGAATATTCATAAACAAACAAACAAACAAACAAATAAATAAGTAAATAAATTCTTCTGGCTATACAGGGGAAACCAGATGAAAGAGGTTTTTGTTGCCATTAAGTAAGAGAAAGGTAGAACAGGTGATAGGTATTGGGATGGTGGGAAGCAAACAAAATCAAAAGATATTTAGGAAGTAGAATTGAAAATGATTGGCAGTAGATTGGATTTAGGGAATGAAGTAGACAAAGTAGGCAAGAATCCTGTATTTCTTTTTTCATTAGTGGAGTAGACTGAAGGTCCATCAACAGAAGACCAGATAAGGAAAATGTGGTATATATATACTATGGAATACTACTCAGCCATAAAAAAGGAATTCTGCCATTCGCAGCAACACAGATGAGCTTGCAGAAAATAATGTTGAATGAAATAAGCCAGAAACGGAGGAAAAAGTACCATATGTCCTCTCTCATAAGTGGAAGCTAAGAGAGAAAAAAAGAAAAGAGAGACTATAGTGGTGCATTGGACTTACAAAGAGAGAGAACATACCTAGGGTTGCTTGGGGGAGGTGAAGGGGGGGAGAGATTGGATAGGAGACATAGGGAATGATGGCAATTTATGGTAATAGGCACACTGATAGTATTGATCTGATCATCCCATCTTGGACATAGGTGATGATGCCTATGTCATTTTTGTACCCCATGAATATACATAATCAGTAACAAAATAATTTATAAATAAATAAAAGTGAAAAGATAGGAAACAATGGAAGAAAAGTACTTTGGATGAAAGAATGATTCCATTTGGGATGTGTTGAGTTTGACAGGCTGGAAGATGTCTAAATAGAGATGAACCAAAAACATTTCAGGGAATATAAGATTATTAAATAAGAACATTGTTGTTAACTCAGTTTTTCTTTTACTTTGATTTATTTACTGGTGTATCTTTGAGTGGGAGGTAAGTTTTAAAGATAACTATCATAATCTAGGTTTATTAAAAGAGGTTATAAAGAAATTAGAGACTTTTTTCAATTACGGCCTCAGTTTTATTGTTTACATTCACCCATGTTATTTTTTTTAACAAATAAATAATTTTCATGTATTTCATATTATGAGCTCCAACAGTGGAGGTATTTTTGCTTTTATTTGCTTTCTATACATAAGCTCCTGAATAGTGTCGGAAACTACATAGATACACAATACATGTTTGTTGAATGATAAAAATATACGATATATTTAATTATGGTAGTATAATTATAAAAAAGTAACTGAGAGGCAAATGTGAATCTTATTAAAGAACTCAATTATGTAACATTTCTAATCCTGTGTTGCAGGGACTTTAGAATTACAATTAAATTATCAATGTGTATAAAACTCTGACATCTGAAGAAACTTGAAAATAAAAATGCTTACAATACAAATCTACACAGCTTTAAATGATGCTAAAAGTACTGTAAGAAATATTAAGTTTATGGTTTAATTCTTCTCAATATAAAAAAGGCCAATAATCTAGTTAAATTCGTCACTTACATACTGATACTTAATTCAGAATACAGTAGGGTCAGAATGAAATGTCAATTTCTAATTACAATACCAGATTGGCTATTGCATCTTCACACATGTAGTTCTGTACAATTCAGTGGGACCACTGTTCAGAAAAGGGGAATGAGAAACCTTCTTACTATCTTGATGGAGTATCATACACTTAAATAGGTATGTTTCCTGAAGGTAATTTCTTAAACATTTTGAGAACTACTAATATATAAATACATATGTAAGAATAATAGAATTATGATATAAACCATTAAAATTTTTGTATAATCTTACATAAATAAAGCTTAAATTAGAAACTATATTAATTTATCAACATTTTCAACAAAATTCACGATTAAAGTGGGGCTTATTATTTTGGTGCTTTATCTCAATCTACACAATCTGCAATGTTTCTGCCATTTTCAAAAACCATATACATAGTGACAACTAGTTGATAACCAACAAAGTAGGATATAAAACATAGTTTTGGCTTTGAAACAGCTCAGCTTTTTGGTCTACATTCTTTGACTTTAAATAAAATCAAAATTTGGACTCAATTAGGAACACAACACACTAAAAACAGACATAAAAGGAAATGAATTGTGAAGTTGGAGTTGATCCTAAATTACATACTGTTGAAGGCCAATTTATGTCTTGTTTAGAAAAGGGTCACCATAACACTTCTAAGCCTACAGCAAATCTCTTCTTATTTACAGAAAATAAAAAGGCACAAACTCATTTTCTTAATAAGCTTCTTCAGTTCTTCAAATAGTTCTAAGAAATGCCAAAGGCTTGCCTTAGTTAACAAGTACACAGATGATCCAGAGTACAGCAGTGTCAGCTAAATAGTATTTGATCCCCAAAGATGCTGTTGGTGGGATTTTAGCAGCTATAGAAATGTATGAGGTATAAATTTTAGCAATTCTTATAGTTTTGAGTGAGCTAAAAAAATGATATGAATTTAAATAGATGAATTTTTAAAAGCCACTAGCTCTAAAAAATGGAAATTTTGTTTTCCATGTGCTAATTGATCTTCCAGTGGAATACACAATTTTCTTCTTTGAAAGTATGTGTAATTTTCTGCAAAATAATGAATACACAGTAATTATAAAAATTCAAAAATGTAGAAGAAAAAAATTCCCCCATCTTGGTTACCCAGAGATAATCATTATTAACATAGTTTACCCATTCTTTGTCCTGTAAAAATTTTTAAACACTAACAGTAATCATGCAGTACATATTAACTGTATAGACCAAATTGATTATTTTAAATATCTTTTCCTGATTATAAAGTAATATTTGTAGAAAATTTGAAATATGCAAATTCATCAGTCTTAAATATAAATATTATATATTTATTGGTTATATTTTTGAGTACTTGTTATCAGTCCAGGAATTATAGTTTGATGCATCCTAGAGAAGTCCGTACTTGCATGATTGCACTAAAACACAGTAATTCTTTTGGAAATAATTCATATACCAGTGAGAAAGAAAAGGTAGGTTCAATTTTAAGGAGGAAAAATTAACGTGGTTGAGAGGATTTAGCAGAATACTAAGTGTGAGCCTTTACAACCAAATACTATAAATGTGTGGTGATTTCTTGAGGTCAACTTGACAGTACTTTCAGATATCATCCCATGGTTTGCCAGCCCCTAATCCGTAAGCAGATTCAATGTTCTATGTTTTTCAGCCTTTGCCTTCTCTTGGCTAGATCTCAAAGAGGAGTGTTGAACTAAGAGTCAAAGTCAGGCACAGAGAGCTTCTCATATTTATTTAAAAATCATAACTCAGCACCTACTATACATAGGATGACCACTGATCACTTGCATTTATAGTGACACTAAGGTCTTTTAAGGATACAAAGGTAAATGATACATGCTTGAGTGCTGACCTCAAACATCTTACAATCTAGGTAGGGATATAAAAAATGAGTAAAGAGTACATAGTATAAGACAGAAAATGTATTAATTCTATACCTTACTATTCTTTACTAGTACAGATCTATAAGAATTATCTGGAAATATTGTTGAGACAATGCATATTTTGTCACTGAGCTTTTACAATAAAATAAATGACTTGTTTGAAATCATTTTGAAAAGTTTTAGAACATAGGACAATGTATGTACTTTACTGATCTCACAACATGCATTTCATCATATGACTTACAGTAGAAATGTGGGTATGAACCATGGGTTGAAACCAATGAACTACCATAAAGGCAGTACTTTGCTCTTCTTATATTCTTACTTGGAATCCTTTACACTTGGAATTGGAGTTTCCACTCACTGTGCTTTGTCTCACATAGAATATCACTGGCTGCATACAAAGAAGTTTTAATTCCATCTTTGGTTCCAGTGACATTAAAAAGTACTGTGGAATGATGTCACCACTATTCTAGCCTTTCTCTCTCTTTTTTAAACAACTACATTGAGGGACAATTTACATACCATAAAATTCACCTATGTTAAGTGTACAATTCAGTATTTTAAGTAAACTCACAGAGTAATGCAAGCATTACCATAATCCAAATTTAGAACATTTCCATCACTCCTGAAAAATTCCTCTTGCCCACTTGTAGTCACAGCTCTTTCCTACCTCTGGCCCTAGGCAACTACTAACCTTTCTGTTTTATCAGTTTGCCTTTTCTGAACATTGTATACAAATTGAATTATAAAATATCTGGCTTCTTTCACTTAACAAAATATTTTTGAAGTTCTTCTGTGTTGTAGCGTATATCAGTCTTGCATTCCTTTTTATTGCTGAATAGTATTTTAGTTATGTAATATCTGTTCACCAATTGATGGACATTTGTGGCATTTCTACTTTTTGGCTATTATAAATAATGCTGCTTTAGATATCTTGAAAAATGTCTTTGAGTATACATATGTTTCCATTCCTCTTGTGTAGATGCATAGGAGTATAATTACTAGGTCACATAGTAGATGTATGTTTAACTTTTTGAAAAACTGCAAAACTATTTTAAGTAGTTGCACCATTTTACATTCCAACTAAAACTGTATGAGGGTCCCTGTTTCTCCATATTCTTGTCAACACTTGTTATTGTCTGTCTTTTTTTGACATTCTTGTGAGCATGAAGTAGTATCTCAATATAGTTTTAATTTACATTTCCCTAATGACTACTGGGCTGAACATCTTTTCAAGTGCTTATTGTCCATTCATATATCTTTTTGGTAAGATGTCTATTCACATATTTTAGTCATTTTTAAAATTGGGTTATTTATCTTAATAGTGAGTTGTAAGTGTTCTTTATATCTTCTGTTATCACAGATTTTAAGGAAATTGCTTATTTAGATAGAATGTACTCCAATGTGATGCATGTAAAAAGAGTCAATTGATTGCAGCCAATTTCTTTAAAACTGTAATTATTTATTTAAAATTATTGGTGATTCTCAAGCTAAGAAAAAAGGAGTGCACCTCCCACTTCTTTACTTGCTGATCCTTGTAACTATCACACTGACTAGTTTTATTGCTCATATACACATGGGTAAAAATCAGAATATTGGTTGGAGTTAGGGTTAATAAAATTATGGTTTATATTTTTGGCCAATAATCTGCCCCAATCTGGGCATCTTGCCTTGACTTTCTATATTTCTATATTTCAATAGAAAAGGTTAAATTTTCTAAGAATTTCTGAGATTATTATAGATCACAGTAGAAATTTCTCCATCCCTTCCATCTTTCTTTCCTTTTTTCCTCCATCCCTTCTTTCTTTACTTCTCAAGTTAGTTCTCTCTTGCAATAAGGTGTCACTTAATATTCCACGATACTACTTTTTTTCCCATTGTTCATGTTTATGGTGTACAGTTTGTTGTTTCAATACATGCATATAATGTATAATGATCTGATTAGAACAGTTAGCATATCTATCACCTAAAAAATAAATCATTTCTTTATGGTTATGATATTCAAGATCCTCTTTTCTGGCTAACTTGAAATATACAATGCAAAATTATTAGCTATTGTATTTATTTATTATTACAAGTAGTGATTATTCTTTATGTCCCTTATCCAACCAATCACTCCCTATCCCCCTCACCCCCACCCTGTCTCTAGTATCTTCAGGCTTATTCTGAAAACTCAGCGTATTATTGTGGTCTTTTCTTTCTTTCTTTCTTTTTTATTATCTATCTTTCTTTCTTTCCATATTTCTTAGTACCCAGTTATAAGTGAAGATATGCAGTATTTCTCTTTCTGTGTCTGTTGTCACCCTAGAGCACCAGAACTTATTCTTCCTACCTAACTGTAACTTTGTAACTTTTTATGATCTATCAACCTTTTCTCACCTCCCCCCCACCTCCTTCACTGCCTCTGGTTACCATTATTCCCCTTATTTTACTCTCTATTTCTCTCTTTTTAATTCATTTTTCCTAATTGGCCCATGATAATTGTATATATTTATGGAGTACAATATGATATTTGGGTACATTCATACTGTGTGCAATGATCATATAAGAGTGCTTAGCTATCCATCACCTCAAACATTGGTCATTTCTTTGTGTTAGGAACATTCAACATCATCATGATTAGCTATTCAAAGACACACAGTACTTTGCTGTTAAAGGTCTCCCACATTATTATAGAACACTTGATCCCATTCTTCCTAATATTTTGTATTCATTACCCACCCTCTCCCCATCCTCTCTCCCCCCTTCTCCCCACCAATGTCTAGTAACTACTATTCTACTCTTAACTTCCATGAGATCAACTTTTTAAACTCCACATATGAGTGAGAGAACATGTGCTATTTCTCTTTCTGTTCCTGGCTTATTTCACTTAACATAACTTTCTCTAAGCTCATTTACATTGCTGCAAATGGCAGAACTTTCTTCTTTTGTGTGACCCAGTACTATTCCATTGTATATATATATACCACATTTTCTTTATCTAGTCACACTTTGAAGGACATTTAGGTTGGTTCCGAATCTTGGCTATTGTGAATAGAGCCCCGATAAACATGGGAGTGTAGGTATCACTTTGACATGTCGATTTCCATTCCTTTGGATCCATACTCAGTAATAATATTGTTGGATCATACGGTAGTTTCTATCGGTATTTGAGAAATCTCCATAATGTTTTCCATAATGGATGTACTAATTTACAATCCCCACCAATAATGTATAAGAGTTCCCCTTTCTCACCATCCTCTTCAGCATTTATTATTTTCTGTCTTTTTGAAAATAGCCATTCTTACTGGAGTGAGATGATATCTCGTTGTTTTAATTTGCATTTCTCTGATGATTAGTGATGTTGAGCATTTTTTCATATACCTGTTGACCATTTGTATGTCTTCTTTTGAAAAATGTCTATTCAGTTCCTTTTTGCCCACTTTTTAATCCGATTATTGGTTTTTTTCTTTCTTTTTTTTCTTTTTACTACTGATTGTACTTTTATTCCTGCTTTTTTCTAAAACATTTCTTAGAATTGTTTAATACACATATCAGACTCATATCACTATCATTATTTCGTACCATACTGTCTTGAAGTAGTAACTTAGTGAAGGGAACAAACGTCATTTAATGATCTCAATAAATTCTGATGTTTCAGCACATCAATCTTGGGAACTTCAGGCAGTCAAAGCTCTTTTTTTAGCACTTCCGTCAATTGAAAATTTCAGTAAATTATTATTGTGATTACTAGTGTTATTTTTAGCACAGGTAGTATGGGGTGTATGGTGGGTGATTAAGTTTAGTCTCCACAAATTAGCCACAAATGGTATATGGTGAAGTTACTAAATAAATATGAGAGTACTTCAAAAAGTTTGTGGAAAAACAGTATTAAAAGATAATGCAAATTCTTCCATGAACTTTTTAAAGACATCTCAAATTATAAGCAAAGATTTCTAAATTCAATATTACCAAATCGCAGACAGTAGATCACTTAAGTCATATTAAATAAAACTAAGTTTACGTAGATATAATAATTTAGACTGTTCTATGAATATTATAAAAATAGATCATTGAAAAAGGTCAGTTTTTGATCTCTGAACACACCTCATCATACAAGATATCTAACATTATGCCAATAACTATAAATTTCTCAAATCACTTAGTGATAATATAATAAGGACTTCAGGAACAAATAATTTCCATAATGTGAGGTCAAAAATAGAAATAGGTAAAATGGTGGTTATATAGAAATGAAACCTGAAGCCTTTATTTATATACTATCGCGCCCCCTGACCCCCAAAAGGGGAATATGTTTTAATCACAGTGATGGAATTTTATTGAGAAAACGCTAGTCATCATAAATAATTAAATGTCTTAATTACTTAAGTAACTATGAACATTGTCTATGAAATAATAATGATGTGAATGTACTGTCTTAAAAAATATAAGGTTTAGGGTCGGAAACCTTGAGTTCAAGACTTACTAGCTATATATATCACTTAAGCCTCTCAATACTCTCATCTGTAGAATGGAGATCATAATAATAGCTCCCTACGTCACAAAACTGACCAAAACATTATATTAGATTAGTGTATTAAAAATGATTTCATAAACTGTTAAAAGGTATATGAATATGTTTCTTTTATTACAATTATTTGAAGACAGGTTTCTAATAATGCTGGTAATTTTGGAGGTGAGAGAATCTATTTATTATGTAGGTAACCGTCTTTACTGGACATGTCTTACCAAAAATAAACTATAAAGCTAGTTATTAAAAAATTATATTTTAAGATAATATATAGTTTAACACAGTGATGCTTTTTGTTTCCACAATATCACATTTAAATTTGAATACCATGATCACATCATTATAATGGTATTTTTCTTCAAAAATAATTGGAATTAATGATCAATCAACCAGAGTCTTCTGAATTGGAAGATTATTCTTATGCAGCTCAAATTCCAAAAATATGAAAAGCTTTAGCTGCTTTACAGATATAAAACTGAGGCTCAGGAAGGTTATGTTAACATGCCTAAGTTCACACGATGAGACTGAAATACTATAACAATAGCATATCCAACATAATGGAATGATGAAATTTTAGAATTTCTGAGGTAGGAGTGATTTTTCAATCCAACCCATTCATTTTCCATGTGAAAAGACTGAGGTCCAGAAAAACATTTACTTTTCCAAGGGCATGTTGAAATTAGAAGAATTTAATACAAGAGTATAGATCTCTATATGAGCTCACACATAATAGACTAAATTAATATTTTGTCTTTTTTAAAGTATTAATTTCATTGAAATAATTACACATTCATATGTCTTAGATTTCTCCAACTATTTTCACCTTAAAAGGGGAAATCAAACAACATCGCCTCATCAGATCACATGAACATTTCCTGTGTTTGTGTTTTAAAGTCAAACAGCTTTTGGTACTCTAACACTCATGAAGTAAGTGGGTAGCAGTTGATTAGGCTACAAGGGGTGTTCGTTTGGTGGTAAAGTATTATATTTTACATTGAGCTCTGAGGTCAGAGTTATGCTAAATAGAGGGGCATAAAGAATCTGGATTAACTATGGAAAACCAAGATCTAAATTTGTTTTTATTCTAGATATATCTTCAAGAGAATTAGTTTCTGTGTGCACAGGTTTTAAATCCTAAATTATACTACAGCAAATTTTTCTTTGAAATGATTAAATGATATGAGTGGAAAACATTCGACACAGTGATGTTATCTGGACCAAGAAAATGTTCATATATTCACTTCTTTTTCCTTTTTCTCTGTTTCAAAACTAGCTGTGGTAATGAATTTATTTTTATTTCACAACCTTAATATTTCCATAGGACATGATTTAATTATAGGCATATGAGTTTTCCCTTCTCTCTGACTTGAGCAGATAGATCCATGAATATCACAGTTCAAAAACTCATGACACTTCCTAACATTCCCCATGACTAAACACAGCACTAGCACCTGATGGGTGACATGTATCAGTGTTTTCCAAGAGGCTCTCCTTTTGCTTTACGGGGGGCATGCAGAACAGAAGTGTCAACAAAACATTCTAATTTGGGGCCATTTCAGAGGCTTAGTTGAGGGTTGTATATAAAATTTCTGGTAGAGCCATACATAGCTAGGAAAAGAGAATTAATTCTAGGCCCAAATAAAGCTACAATATATAGCTTTAAACTTTAAACCCAGTCTTATAGACTGTAGACTGGTGATGTCCAACAGAAATATAATGCAAGCCACATATGTAATTTTAAATGCTGTAGCAGCCACATTTAAAAAGATATAAAGAAACAATTGAAATTGGTTTTAATAATATATTTCATTTAACTCAACATATTAAAGTATTATTTTAACATGTCATCAGTTATAAAATTTAGTGAGATATTTTACATTCTCCCTTTGCACTAAGTCTTTGAAATCCAGTGTGTGTTTTACACTTGCAACACATCTCAATTCATAATAGCCACTTGCAGGTGTTCAATAACCACCCATGGTTAGTGACTACAGAACTGACCTGACCATCTATAGACTAGTGAAGTGTCAATCAGACATGTGCTTTGCTATACTATAGAGACATGAGAGTGGGACAATAGGGTTCTCTTTCTCTTCTTTCATGCAATTTGTCTGGGATACTAGCACATTTGACTATGCAAGGACTATGTAAGGAAAAGGACTTTTATGCTTGGTAATAATAGTGATAATTCTTACAGCTAATTTTTATTGAGCACTTACCGCATATGTGAAACTCTTCTAATCTATTAAAATTCATTTAACCCTCACAACAGTCTTGTTAGGGGTTTACTCTTATTCCCATATTACACAAGATGATTGGCTGAATGACTTTATGGAAGAATTGCAGTCAGTTGTTGCAGATGTGGTTTCTTAACAAAAGAAGAGAAGTAAAGTTCCTATGATAATAGCAAACTATTAAAAAAATGTAAAGACCATCTAAGCCATCTCCTATGTGTGCAGTTGGTAGAATTGAGGAACACTTGATGCCCAAATAATACAAACTCTCTTAAAAGCTACAAAGGTATATTTTCGTGCCATATTGTGCATCTCATATGAATGCAAGTTTTAGGAAAACTGAATGAAAATAAAGAGACGTATCACACACAAACCACTTCTAATAATGATATAGCATGTCAATAAATACCAACAAACAACCACAATAAAATACCTCAGTCCACTAATAATGAATACCATATGAGATAAATCTTGAATCGAAAATGTTAATAAATTGAAGACTGATCGTACGACATTGCAATGCAAGTAAAGAATGAGCATGTTTTCATAAAACCAGTTTTCTTCCAAATATCATTCTAAATATAAGAGCCATTTATGGAAGCTACCCTACTATTGTATCAATTCCTGTTACAAGAGTATAGAATATAAAAAGATAAACTAAAACTAATCAAAATGATTAGTCTGTATTTTGTTATTATTGGCCACTGCTTAGGTACATGTTTATTATATGCCAGAGTAAAGAAGTGCCCTCTCCACTCCTACGTTTATCTGATCAACTTCTACCCATTTAGCTCCCGATTACTAATTTCTGAGCTATTTTATAAACATTAATCACTAACATTTATATAACCTAATCTCTAAATTAGGAATCATCACTTAAATTTTAATCAAATAGTTTTAGTACTAGGAAATCTATTTGCCTTTAATTTTGGCCAACTGACTTGTATCTCATATACATATATATCCATAGTCAAAGTATGTATATATTTCTTATGTTAGCTGCTTTAGTTAGTTAAAATATTATAATAAAGAATTTTCTAAGGCACACTTACACCTAGAGAACAAGTTACTTCTTCATTATACCATTTTCCAAGACTTTCATAAATATAAACTAATACTAAATATGGCCATCTGCAGAAGTTAATAAATGTTTTAAATGATAGTATATTTGAGAAATGGAAATACTCACAACATTAATAGTTTCATGTGATGTGCCTTTGGAGAAATTGCCTAAATAATTTTTCAATTAATTTTGAGAAAACAAATCATATCCTTTTAAAAAAGACCATGATAAAGGTTAGATTTTTGGCAGGTAAGTATCTATTAGCAAGAGTTTAAATAAATTGTATTTATTTGATATGAAATGAAAGAGACATTTTACTTTGTGGATTAACAGATCACCAGAAAAAATGTAAACATTTCACTTTCTAACATGAACTAGATATATATTTTTTAACTAAATTTATTGAAATGAAATACAATACAAATGCTCAGCAAGAGCAGTTGCTTTTTTTCATATGCATTAAACAATCTTTTCTTTTACCTGTTGTTTTATAAACGTCACCCTAGCTTCTAAACAACACCACAAAGCAGATCAGGCATGAAATGGTCATAAGTATTAGTTTCCAGTAGATTTCACTTTTCTTTTTCAAGCTACAGCTTGACATTTTGCAAAATCTCTAGAGACCAAACAGTGAAATCGAGTTACTGCAGGAGTGAACTGTAAATTCCATGAAACCATGTAATATATCTTAACACAGATGGACACAGTACATTAAAATAACTGTGGATGATAATAGAACAATACCATCTGTTTTGTCTAGGGAAGACAACGCACATCAACTACACTGTCAGTCATATCATATATCTTTAGTGTCATCATGTGGTA
>NC_084465.1:41034363-41041863 GCF_027409185.1 Cynocephalus volans
AAATAATAGGTAACCTATTCAAAGTGCTATGTCTAGCTCTTTTAAAAGGTTGTTCTTCAAAACAATGCCTAAAGGTTAAAACATTATTCAATCCATATAACTTTTTAAATGTTGCTATTATTTAAAATAATGATTCTATTAAATTTTACTGTAGTGTGAGCACAGGCTTTAACTTTTGAGATGCATTCTTTCTTATTATATACTACCTTAAAATGTGAATGATACTTAATTTGAAACATTTTCAATAATAATCCATTATTTTAATGAATTTATTTGTGATGGGTTTTTTTTCCCCCCATTTCATGTGAATACAATCCAGAGTTTAAAAAATAAACAAAAACACCTTTTATTTTAAAACAAATATAATCTTCTCCAAACAGGTATACTCTCTGTGGCCTAATATAAATAAATGATTTGAAAGCTTTCTGTTCTCTGTCACTGTTTCTGCAGACTTGCGTCAGTAAAGAATAGAGTGGCTATTCTTTGGTTGAAAAGAAAATTTCATTGACAAACAAAATCGGAAAAAATGAATCTGTCTCATAAAAAGAATAATGGTCTACTTAAAAGTGTACCTTAATTTTGTAGTTGTTTACTTTTCTAGATTTACAGAGAACAGCTGCATTTTATGAGACACTAAGAGAACGCAAAAAGTACTCTTTAATGTTACTGAAAGATACATATTCAAAATATCTTGAAATGAGTTTTCAAAAAAGAAACAACATAGATAATCATAGTGTTTCCATGATTCACTATCTCTCTGCAGATTTCAACTAATTAATAGCTAATATTTGCAGCTATCACGGGCAAGCATCTGTGTTGTGAAAAGTCCTTGTGGTCCTTTTCACCTTAGCGAAGACTTGGAAGAAATTCATTGTATAAGCAAGTATCAAGTAATGTGGCCCTCTGGTGGAAAACGAAGTATCACGTTCTGCAGTACAGTGTTAGACAGTAAACTAGAAGCTATAAAATATTTGTTACAAAGCTGTACAGACCCTTCCAAAAAATCACCCTGTGAACTTAATTAAGATCTTGACACCTGAAGGGCACTCTGGTACTGTTATGACGTAACTAATATGAAAATGCTATCCATACTCATCTTTCAATCATGTTCCAAATAACAATAAATTCTCAGCATGCTCCAGCTTAATACAGCATGTTCCATTTGCTCAGAATACATTTTCATATTCAAGAAAACAAGCTTATTTGTTTTAAGGAAGCACCGAGGAAAACACAACTTACCTGCTGTTGTTGCAGATGCAGCAGTTCTGCTGTGCTTACTTCAGAGCTGGTGTCACCACTTGATCTTCCATCTCTGCTGCCAGCATCTAATTGGCTGCTTAGAGTGCTCATTCCATTTTGATTCATTGAACTGTTGCTTATTGTCTCTGTCGCAGATTCCTGCATCATGACTTAATACCTAAAAGTGATTAAGAAGTATCAATTAACAAACGCTACACCTTCACACTTCCATTATCAAGATGTCCCTCTCTGCCAATTACAGAGACAGCACCTTTGGAAGGGAAAAAAAAAAAAAAAAAAAAAAGCCTTGAATAGTCATTTACCAAGAAAAGCAATACAAATTCAGCTTTCATCCAGATACTAATCACTGAAATTATGGTTTCTATAAGCAATTTTTGTGTGGTTACATTTAACAGCCAAGTAACATACCATGCATGTAGCATGGTCAATAGCATTTATGAACGACCACATTTTAAAGTCTAACTATAAAACCAGTTTAAATGAAGGCACGATTGCACACTCTGTTCTGTGTTTCCTATTATCTACCTTTGACAACCATGGATGACTATACAGCCTTATTTTAAATATTCACTATCTTGATTCTGTCAGAATTTTACAGCACATCTTATGCAAGGCTATTGTTTAATGATGCACAGCTAATCATACAAAATTAAAATTTTGTAAGGGTGTTACAAATCATATGGTATCAACCAAAGATAAATAGTATAATGGGTTTCTTTTTTTGTGACTAAATAAAATTTTGCCTTGGAGGCATTTTAAGAAAAAGCTCCTGCTGCAAACACGTTAGATATTGCCTATTTTTTTAATCAAACAGCTCATATTCATTTATTTTTCTGACATTTAAAACATTTAATACTGTCCTTCCTGGGAAGTAATTAAGCTTATGCATGAGCAGCAATCAAACTGTTCACTTGAAGATGACTTAAAACTCAATTTTAACATAGGCAAATAAATGAAAGATATAAAATTAATTTTCCAGGCATGTATTAGATATGAAAGCTGGAAATAAAATCTATCAAGAATATCACTAATGATTGTGCTAAAAACAGCATAAATTATGCATATTACCTTCTCTACAGTAATAAATGTTTTATCATTTTCACTGCATAAATATACTGTACTTTCAGGATAGCAATGAGATGTCCTGCCAAGATCAGTGGAAATCCTTGCAGTAAATAAAGAACCAATGTACTCTTACAAACCAGGATTTCACAGTACCTCTTGAATCTGTGGTTTATAAAGATCAGTTTTGGCTCTCAAAGACATCTGAATCCTATGCCGTAACCTAATAGATTAACTTCTCTGTTTTACTTCTACGGACAGAATTTCAGAAACAACCTGGCTGCGCTGTGACTTTAACAGTAATGCTTGCTAGATAGTGGACTTAGTCTAAAGTAAAGAAGGGCATTAAACTTATCACAACCTAATTTTATATGATTTCACTATTTTAAGCTTGGTCCTATTTTAAAACTTCTGTTCATTTAAAATTTTGAAATTTCTTTATTATAAAGCAAATGTAAGCTTAACATTTCCTCTTTTTTATAAAGAAATCTCCCCAGATATAAGATGTGATCAAGCATACACAAACATATATAAATACACATAGAAACACAAACACATATCCAATAGGTATTTTTGAATGCTAATTATTAAAATAGGTATAACTTAATAGTTTTAAAAGGTATTTTCATCAAAGCCTAAATTATAGGATTATTTTTATGACTCTAAAAAGTCATTTTAAAAAAAAGACCTACTAATTTATGAAATACCATCAGTAGTTCGACTAGCAAAGCAAGTTAGTATAATAAAAATCTACATATACAATTTAAAGCTGTTCTGATAAAAAAAAATGCAACAACCAAAAACATAATCATAAAGGAAGTAATTGCTGTAACTGTAGCAAATAACTTTGGAAACAAATGTGTTTATAAACAAATAGATTTTGCTAAACATCTTATTGAACATTAACAAAGAAAAATCATGTAAATGAAAATTGATACACAGCAATGGATTTTATAAGGAAAAAACAAAGCTAATATTCTTTTCTGAGATTAGGCAGCTAATAAGTATTCAAATTAGGCATAAATTTTACATGCACAATGTTTAAAATATTCAGAGAAAAGGTCTGATTGCCTTTACTAGTTATATGAAAATTATAATTTCGGTCCTCTCCAACTGTAGAAACAGATAGACATAACTTCTACATATTGAATTTAAATTTTACTTTTGACAGTACATTTGAAGTATATGTATGCATGCGTATGTTTTTTATTTTATTACCCAAATTTATTTCAAATAATTATTACCTCTGGGTGGAGCTTACAGCACAAATAATAAAAATAAAGAACTGTATTTTCAAATGTAGCAGACGAGTGCAGCATTTAATACTGATCTTTGTGTAGTTATGTCAGTACCAATTGGATGAATTACAGCATTCTGCATGTATTACTGTGTTATAATCAAGGCCATCAAATAATTAAGAATAATCAACAAGCATAGAGTCACGTGTCTAAATCTTTATCACAATGATTAACAAAGACCTACATAACTTCCCGTCCCTATTAACTGAAGAATTTTATTATCCCTTGTGGAGTTTTTGACTTTAGAAAGCCCTAGAGTATAAACTGTGATTTACATTTTAAGTTCAATCACCTAAGAGTTAGTAATATAATGCTTAAGAAAACTATAATAGTGATAGTACTCTTTGCTCTACAAAACAGGATCACCTGACCCAACATTACTATGAAAAAAGAAGGGCAATTGTGTAATTAGATGATTAAAATGTGCTTTTCACCTAAAGTAGAACACTTGAAGTGTGTTCACTATGTAAGGAGATATTTCTTTAAGGATAATGTAGATGATTTCTAGTACATACTAAATTTCTCCTAGTAACACCTCCACACTTGTTTTCCACAAGAGGAAATATTTCTAGCACAATGTGAGGTGCTGCTTACCTTTTAAGTATATTTTAACTAATTATAAATTCAGCATATTCTTTCGGAGTGGATGTACTTGTGATCCCAAACATATCAAAGTAAATCATTCATTCTTCTCAATCCTACCACAAACATTTTACAAAAATCAGTGAAAATAAATTCCGTATCATTAAAGGCAAAGGTGAGTTTGGCAGTCACTGTTTTAATGTTTGTCTAAACTCTTAAGTTAGATTCTAAAGTCTTTCATCATACTCAACTTTTCGGCCACATCAGAAAATAACTCTTTGGATCTTGCACTCAAATAATATAGTTGTACCTTTCTCCCCAGCATTAAGTTATCCTTTCTTTCTTTTTCCTTTCTTCTTTTTTTAAGCGAGTCACTGTACAGATACTTATTCTCTACACCACTTCCCTTTTGAAACATTAAACTGACACCGGAACTGACTGCACAAGATTGCATTTTCTCTTCCTAAACAACATGAATTGAAAGGTTACTTAGTGTAACAATATTTACTTGCAGAATTGTGTTGTTACCAAGGGTATAATGGATGGTGGCTATGCAGGTTTACGCAAGAATGAGTGAAGCATGAGGCATTAGCCATGTGTTTGACATGTTTCAAATTGCTATAATCCAGCATTAAACACACCCAGCAATTCATGCCATTTCTTGCAGCCATAATCTTGAATAAAGCGTGCACAACCACTTATTATATAAATTAGTATATGACTCCCTGTTATAGTCACAACAGTGCTTTTGTGTTTATTTTGCATCAAGATGTAGTCTTTTATTTGTACAAATAGCAGGATATAAAGACATAGCTCAATTAGACCTCCTTACATTATGATAGGGTAGTACTGAATGCTAGACTTGTTGGTTTTATTTTTCCTCTTAGTGTTATAGGTTCTAACGGTATACAAGTGTACCATGTATCTCACATAGTTACATGCCAGAGCCATAACAGAAACCTTCATATATGCTATTCCATATTCACTGCAATGTTCGAAAGTTTGAAAACTCGACCTGGGCAAGTATAGTTAATTGCGTTATCTCAACCACCACCAGGGACACTATTGCCCTTGTTGCTTACTCAACTTCATTCCTCTCTGGTCTCTCTTGTCTTGTCTCTCTCCCTCTCATCGTCCCTCTCTCTCTCCCTTCCTTCCTCTCTTCCACTCCTCATCCCTGTGTGTGTGTGTGTGTTTGTGTGTGTGTATAGATAGACAGATCAATCAGTTGATCCATCTAACCATATATGTCAAGGATAGTAAGAGGAAAACATAGCTTCCGCTTCCTAGCACACTCCCCTGTCTACATACACGGACACTCCATCTTATTATCTTGGTGCCTTAATATCAAATCTCATTTTTTGATATATTACCATTTAGAACAAATAACAGCACATATAAAAAGTTTATAACTATTTATTTCTGTCAACTTTTCTTAAACAAAATTATTTTACAGTGACATTAAAAGACATTTTATGTCCAATATCTGATTTATTCAAGTGTCTAATTTAACTAAACATATACATTAAATACAAAGGATTATATGACATTTAAATAAAAGTAAACCATCAAATTTAAAAAGTTATAAATTTTAAATACTTCTTTACTTAATAATTTAAAAATTATTAATATTAAATATATCTATAAAGATTCACACAAGAAAAAGGGTTCAATATGAAGAAAATCTTCATAGGCAACAAAAAAACATGTTTATCTCAGAAAAGCAGCTAAATTCTGATTTAAAAACTTGACTGTGATGTAAAACTTTTGAAAGAAACTAGCATTTAAATAATGATAACTTTTGTGCTCTAGTGGAATTAATTCATCATGGACACCATGCACAGTACATTTGAAATCTAGCACTGCTTTACTAAATGTCTTTAATACTAAGATTGCCTAATAAATCAAAATGCCAAGTAGGAAGGATATAGTTGAATGTGTAAGAACAAAAATTGAAAAAGCACATGAATATTTTTAATTTTTAAAAACTGAAATAGGATGTCCTTTAAAACATGATTTGGGCAAGGGTATTTATTGTAGCAAGTGATATAATGTTTATTATAACAAGTGCTATAATTAGTTTAAATAAGTGAAAAACATTGTGTTTCTAAAGTATTTGTCACTGTTCTCAACTATTTACACAAAATGCTTAAAATGTTTTACACATATTAAGGTTACCTTCTCGGGAAAAATAAACCACCTTGGTAAAAATTCAAATTTTCATTCAAAAAAGTTAATATGTCAAACATGCAAAGTTGTAGGACATTTTAACATGGTAATATTTTTAAAATAATGATAATGACTACCTTTAGAGCAAACCAGAATACTGTTAGATCTTCAACAATGATAAACATCTGGGAAACATAAGAGTAGAACAAATGAAAATCTCGTCAGCTATTAAGAAATTTAACAACTTAGTATGTTACCTTATGTTTTTTCTCTAGGAACAAAAACAAGGTTTAAAACATAAGAAACAAAACAAACATTTCATTATGGAAATAGTACAAGATACTAAAATTAAGTGTTTAATCTTTATGCTATTTCGTTTAAATAAAGTGCAATGACAAATTTGAAAGAATGGTAGCTGTGTAGATGTATTTTACTGCAACATTATGATTCTGTATCTGCAGTTCAAAAACCCCTGTTCACAAGTATGATTGTAAGAGATTTGATAATACTGATGATCTGGTGAACTCATTACTCAAAATATATTCCAAAATGATATTTGTAAATTAATCTTTATATTATAAAGTCTTGTTTTAGTATCATACAAATTCATATAATTCCCATATATAGCATCTGTTTCTCAAATACGTGAAAATGTACACGAAGTTTTACTTTTCAAGGTACAAGCTAAGTGGTCGCCTTCCTTTTAAATCTATAAAATTTAATGCTAGTTTAATTCATTAAATTGTTTAATTTAATTTAATGTCTGAATCAGTCCTTCCTAGCATTAATATTTATTTTTCAAAACAAGGGAGAAAGGACACTTAGAGGAAGTTTATTTCATCCTGTTACTCCACAACCTCTGTCAGATGGTGTTGACATTAATTTATAATACCAAAATGTAATATTTTTTGCAATGTGTTGAACTATTTATGTATTTTACATATGTAAGAGGAGAACTTAAAAACTAAAGAATGTTACCTAGTTGCCAATACAAAAATAAATACTGGTTACAGTACATGGTACCTGATAAGCAAGTATATTCTGTAACATGTTTTCTTGTCCTTGCTTAAAGAAAAAAAAAAAAAAACACTTCAAATTCCTGAGACCAGGAATATTTTAGTTTAGGAAA